>NC_140170.1:95008872-95163872 GCF_963971535.1 Notolepis coatsorum
ACAGTGATTTTGTGAATGTTCTTTTCTTTTCATTCACGCAGATAAGACACTGTAGATAGATACAGTATCTGCGCAACGTAAATAAAAGCTAAATGGAAAATCACTGTAAGACAAATATAAGTGAATAAAGGCACAGTAAGTCCACATCAGCACCAGGCCAGTGGTTAGTTACTAATTAGCCAGGCTTGTCTTTAAAGCCCCCATGAAACGGCTAGCAGAATGCTATTTGATTCCACATATTTATGTGTGTCCTGTAAAAACAAGAAGCTAGGGAGGGTCTTGTTGTGGCGTATTGACTGGCATTTACAGTAGCCAATAGCGCTAAATGTGCATTACACTCAACCCATTAGCTAATGTGAGCAACGTACGATAGCAATGTTACGCAACATTAGTAACATTAGCTAGCATAGACTGAACATTCCTTTACTTACTTTTTACTTACTTCTTAATAACTTTATTTTTTTTACTTACTTTTTTTTACTGTATGTAGCACACTCTCAGGAGCTCATACAGAAACAAGCATTTCATCATAAAGTATTCTGTATTTTATTATGACAAATAATAAACAAACTTGAAACTTGAACATAGATAAAAAGAACATAAACATCTGTTTTGATTTCATTATGCTTTATTTAACTGGACTTTTCCTTCTCCTTGGTAATCCCGCACACGTTCACCTCTTGTTGATAATGTACTTTATCAATGGATGGTTTCATCTTGACAACATAAACATTCTAAATAGACCCAAGTTAATTTCCTGTTGCAATAACTGACAGGAAATACACTTCGGTCCAAACTGTTCCCTAGCAACAGCATTCCAGTGAAACTGTCTATAGAACTGCAGAAAAAAACTGTCCCCTCTAGAACTCCAAATACAAATCCAGAACAACTCAGAAGAACCAATTATGGTCTATAGAGGCACCTTTTCTTCGCTGGAGTGTACGATGTTTTATACTATACTGCTAACTGCACAAAGAGGGAAAAAAAAATTCTTCATATCAAAATGCCTTGGTTGCTGGTGAATTGTATAATAGGTAGGCCTAACTGAAGCTTGAACATGGTATAGAACCCAAATAAGAGAGTATTCCAGAACTTCCTGGAGTTCTGTTCCCCGAAATTCCAAGAGACTTGCCGGAAATCCGACATGAGGCAACAGGCAGCCCCCTTAAAAGGGGCTCTGAGTGTGAATGAGTCCACAGAGTGAACATGGCTGTGGCTGAGTCAGCTCCACATTCCACTGGAGTCAAGCCTCCACTTTACCCCACCACACACTCACACACACACACACACACACACACACACACACACACACACACACACACACACACACACACACACACACACACACACACACACACACACACACACTGGAGTCAACCCACCACATACTCCCTTCCACACACACACACACACACACACACACACACACACACACACACACACACACACACACTGGAGTCAACCCACCACATACTCCCTTCCACACACACACGCGCACGCACACATGCACACACACACACACACACACACACTGGAGTCAACCCACCACACACTCCCCTCCACACACACACAGACACAGACACTTGCTCACTCTCACAGACACACACAAACGCCCCTTCTTTAAATACACATACAGACAAACACACACACACACACACACACACACACACACACACACACACACACACACACACACACACACACACACACACACACACACACACACACACACACACACACACACACACACACACACACACACACACACACACACACACACACACACACACACAGGTGTATTATACCGGTAGATGTATGACTGTATGTCATTCATTAATTCGACCACAAACAAACAGTATCCCTTTACACTAATCCAAAACACACACACTAAGTCAGAGTCTATCTTACTCACACATACTACAGACATTATGTTCGCTGTCTGTCCCTTTGCATCGGCTAAATCCCTGATCAGTCCACTGGTCCGGCATCTTCTTGGAAAAGCTTCATGTTATAATGACTGCTGAGAAACAGTACACCCACTGCTGAAGCCTGGGGCCCAATGACTAGTACGACAGGGGTGTCACATGACATTACCTGCTGAGGATGAATATAGCTGAGCGGTTCATCATACAAATATAAATACTTCAACCCATTGACCAACTCTAGCAGAGGCAGGATGCGTGAACACGAACATTTCAGTTCAGGGTCTGTTGTCTGTCCTCATATTTGTGTCATGAATCACTGCTGACCCAGTAACGTAGTACAGTCAGTTCAACTCTCTGTAGATATGACAGAGAGTACAGAATATCCCATGCAGCTGCTAACAGAAGTCTGGATGCTTAGCCCCGATCCATCGAGATACCCACTCACAGACTGCTATTCTTCCTTCTGCAGTCAGTCCTACCTTACTTAACAGGGATTAGCACGTACCGTAAAATGGTTAATTGCAAAAGAAATCTGTCAATAGCTCCTCTCCGGATGGTTTACCCTGGGATATAATCAGGACACGTCAGACCCATGGAACGCTACGCACGCTAGCTCTCCACTGGGTCTGAACATATGGAGGATGCTTGTCTCTCGTGCCGTAATGAATTCCTGGCGCTGTGGTTACATTAAAGTACAGGAGAAATATCTGTGTGTTACCATGGCAATGGCATGTCAAGTGTGCGCACAGGGGCTATAGTGGCAATTTACAAACAATTTCGTATTTCTTATTTGCCACTTCCACTCCGGGGATAGCTTTAGTCTATGCGCACATAATAAAGATTCTGATCCATCCGTTTGGCTGTCGCAATTAATCAATCATTTATTTCCAAGCTGCAAAACAAACAAAACTCGTATATACATACATGTGTGCGTTGCGTGCGGTGCGGTACAAAAACTGTTTGCTTTCCCGGTCCACCCCTCCCACGCAGGTAAACCATACAGGTGAATAACTCAGGTACGTCTCTTTAAAGGGAAAGTACACATAGTTTCAAATCATAAGAATAGTTACAATAACATAATCAGTGTAAATAATATCATGACTTGTCAATCAAATTATCATTTTCAAAAATTATATATATATATATGTATATATTTCCTAGCCTCTGATTGGCAGGTGGTTTAGCACACCATGTGTACTTTTTGACCCTGGGAACACCTGGCAAACCAAAAAATTATTATTAATTAATTATATTATATTATTATTATTATATTACAATAAAATAAGAAAATTATTATTATTGATGGAGCAAGCTGATGTTTCTGGCCAATCAGATGTTTTTGGTGCGCCAAGTGAAAACGAATCACACTCCTTGTCAAGTGCAAAACCACCTGCCGATCAAAGGCTAGGAAATATTATTATCATTATAGTTTTTTAGTTTAAAGTAGCTGGTGCCTTTGGGAGTCTTTGTAACTGTAACTGTACATTGGATTATCAACGGAACCTTACTGTACTTGGTCCCAAGAAGAGGGTCTCGTGTATTATTGGGTTAGGACATTTACATTGGAGGGGGTTGAGTTAGGACATTTACAGGGGCCAGTTTCAAATTGCAGTCTCCCGTAGGTGCTCCTTGAGAGTGGTTTTAAAAGTGGGTAGTGATTCACATTCCTTTACAGCTGTGGGTAGGGCGTTCCACATTGATGTGGCATAATTGCTAAACGTGTTTAGTCCCTTGTTTGAGCCGAATCTGGGTTTAACATGATTTGTGGAGCTCCCTCTGGTGTTGTGGTCATGGTATTCACTGACCTTTGGGAAGTATTTTGACATGTACATGGGTACCTTAGTCGTGTAGTGTATCTTGTAGACCAGGCTCATTGCAAGTTGCTGTTCTCTGTCGTCTACTCTAAGCCATCCTAGGTTGTCAAAGTGGGCAGGGGTGAGGTGGGTTCGAGGAGTAAGGTCAAGCAGTAGTCTGACCAGTTTGTTTTGTGATGTTTGTAATTTTGTATTTAGCGCCTTTGAGGTGCTTTGGTACCATGAGGTGCAAGCATAGTCGTAGTACCCTTGAATGAGTGCTCCTGCCAGAGTCTTCAGGGTATTCTTGTTTACCAGAGAGGAGATCCGGTACAAGAATCTAGTTTGTTGGTTGACTTTTTTTATTACATTGGATTCCATTTTGTCACAGGAAAGATTAGCCTCTAGGATGGAACCTAGGTATGTAATTTCATCTTTCCTTGTGACAATATTGTCACCCACTGTAACTGAGAAGCCGTCGGCCTTGCTGAGTTTGTTATTTGAACCGAAGAGAATGGACTCTGTTTTACCCAGGTGTAATGATAGTTTGTTGTCAGCGAGCCAGGTGCAGATTTTGCTTAGTTCCGAGCTGAGGGTTTTTTCAACCTGTAACTTGTTCTTGTCAGAGACCAGCAGGGCTGAGTCGTCCGCGAACAGGAACAAGTTGCAGTCACAAGCTGACGACATGTAATTTGCATAAATTAGTATGCTTCCTTGTGGAACACCACAGCTCACTGGGAGGGGGGGGGGGGGATAGGGTAACGTTTAGCTCCACCATCTGTTCTCTCCCCTCCAGGTAGGATTGTATCCAGCTCACTGATAGACTATCAAAACCAATTGCTTTTAGCTTGTCAATCAGACAAGCCTTTGTAGGTCCAGCATGACCATGCCGCAGTATTTGCCCGCGTCCACCTCTTGTTTGATGTGGTCGTTCAAATAGAGAAGGCATGTGTCAGTGGAGTGGGATGTTCTGAAGCCAGATTGGAATTCGAAGATTAGATTTTTTTACTTTTCGACCTGTTCGTATACTATTTTTTCCATGACTTTCGAGATGGAGGTAAGAATAGAATCAGGGCAGTAGTTGCCTGGGTCTAATTTGCTGCCCTTTTTGTGCAGGGGGGTTACTCTCGCAATTTAAGTCCTTGGGGACGTGTCCCTGTTTTATGGAGAGGTTTATTATGTGTGTGATGACTGGGGTGATGGCGGCTGCTGAGTCTCTGAGGAATTTGGAGGGGATATTGTCATGGCCAGTGGCCTTGTTAGGTTGGAGGACGCTCAGTTTTTTGAGTACCTCAGCTGTTACCATTTCTAGTTTGAAATCGTCTTTGCGGACCCCTAGGTCATTGTAGTAGGCTATGATGTGTTCTACCCCAAAATGCCCTGAGTGGGTGGGTAGTTTATTTACCAGTGTTGTGGCTATGTTTGTGAAGAAAATGTTTAAGTAATTGGCCACATCCAGCTTGTCTGTGATGAGCGTGTTGTCTGTCTTTATGTTTATGTTTGAAAATCTGGTTTTAAGTTTTTTATTGCAGCCTAGTTGATTATTGAGTAATTTCCAAAGTTCACAGGGTTTATTTTTGTTTTCCTCAGTTTATTGTTTATTGTTTATTGTTATTTTCATTTACAAACATACATTCTGGAATAAAATAAGTAAAAGAAGAACTGTTCAAATGTGCAGGAAAGGTCAGAAAACCCAAGGGCTTATAAGCGACCTCCCCTCTTAAACCTATATAGGAAAACTACACAACCCCCCCCCCCACACACACACATTATGCACAAACACACATGCGCATATCCCTCTCTCATACACACAGATACATACAATACAGCATTATACAACAATTATAATGGTGGGGGGGGGGGGGAAGACACACAAATACACATGGATACTACAGACTACACAGGATCTGTAGTTCTTTTTTAAGCTTACTTTTAAATATATTTAAAGTGGAACATTTTTTCTGTTAGATTTTGTATCTCATTCCACATCACTGCACCTTGATAAACAAAATTTAATGAGAATTTGGCAACAGAGGTCCTACAGAAAGGAATGCGTAAGTCTTTATTTCTTCTTGTAAGATGTGCATAATAATGAGAATTAAACTCAAAATAACGTTGAAAAAAAGATAAAGGAAGACCAATCACTTTGTACATAAGAACCCCTGTTTGGTACTTGTTGACCTCATAAATTGTGAGTAGTTGCAGTTGTTTAAATAATGGTTTGGTTGGGGCTAAATAAGAAGAGTTAGTTGCAATTCTTACAAAGGATTTCTGAGCTCTATGGATTGTTTGTAAGTAAACTGGGTAAGTGCTGGCCCAAATTATATTGCAGTAAGAGATGTGAGGATAAACTAAACTGTAATACAAAGTTAGTAATGTGCTCCTTTTTAATTGGTTTTTAACCCTTTTAATAATGCCCAACAATTTTGAAACCTTCTTGCAAACAATTTCACAATGATTCTTAATTAAAGCAGAGTTTCTCATCGATATTGACACCTAAGAACTTCACTGATGAAACTTGTGCAAGTTCATTGTTATTGTCAGTTTTGTCATTGATGAAATTCTTTTTTGCAGTTTTGATCATGGAGTTTACTTCATTTGTTTCTTTGCAGTTTGAGTTCAGTCATGTGGGCTTGGAGTTCACTGCTCAAGCTTTTGGTAAGCTTTGACTGACTTTTATGAAAATCAGAGTAGGCGAATCAAAGCAAAGTTAGGCTACATCAAAATCCCTATCTCTCTCAACACCATTCTCTCTCTCGTACTCTTTCTCCTTTACCCTCTCGCCCTCCCTCCGCCTCTCTCTCTCTCTCTCCCTGTGGGGCGGGCGACTGTCTGCTGTTCTTTTGAGGAGGTGCTATTAGTCCCCGCTGAGTCAGATAAAGGTGTTTTGCAAGCTATAAGGCCAGCCTATGAACACCTTCCCCTTGTTTGAGGTTTGTAGTCACAGGGCAGCCCACAACTTGATTGATTGATTGAAAACTTTATTAACAGATTGCAGAATGGGTACAATACAGTACAGCTCAATACACACAATTGTTAAGGGGATGCAGACCAGAGAAAGACTTTCGTCTTGTTTACATCAGGGTCCCCCATTTTCAACTTCACACTCAAACCTCCTCTCGGCCAGGAGGAGCCAACGCAAACAGGTACCATTCGCCTCGCTGGAGCCGGCTGGAGGGTCTCTGTTTAGACGGATTTACGCTGGGCTTAGATATGACCCGTCGTTCACACCAGTTTTGTATTGGTAATAGAAACAAGGTTTACTCTTCTAACGCTTAAGGATAACAATGATCACTGATAAAGGTTTCATAAGACAGAGAACAGGGCCCTCGCGTAAGAAACAACACATTATTCTTAAGGCTACACCATGTTTTGAGATAGAAATTTCAACCCCTTAAATGGTCACGGTATGAAGCTAGAAACGGTTCTGACTCACAATACAAGGAAGCAAGGTTCATGTTGGTCGACATGATTTCTAAATGTCATTTGTTGGATTTATTTTGAGATAAGAAACGGTTTCTCAGCATTTATAATTTATTATTCTAAGTAGGGATGTCCCAATCGCATTTTTTGCTCCCGATCCGATCCCGATCATGTGATTTTGAGTATCTGCCGATACCGATCTTTCCCGATCCGATCTTTCACATTAGTAACCGATTTGACGCATTTTTGTCAGAAACTGGCGAAGCGAAACAAGCCCCTCTGTTGCCTCAATAGCCCCTCGAGCACGGTTACATTCACCCTGAGCCCCTGAGAATTGATTGATTGATTGAAATTTGATTGAAAACTTTATTAACAGATTGCAGAATGGGTACAATACAGTACAGCTCAATACACACAATTGTTAAGGGGATGCAGACCAGAGAAAGACTTACGTCTTGTTTACATCAGGGTCCCCCATTTTCAATTCATCTGGACATATATGACATACATGACATACAGATAGTCAGTACTGCTACATCTATACATTTATGACATACCAGATTTGCAAATACAGTACTGTTTGTGATACAGAAGGAGTCAGGAAAAGGGAGTATATACATTTGACGTAGATACATTTGACGTAGAAACTGTACATTGGAGGAGGTTGGGTGGGGGGGGGTTGGGTACACTGGGATATTGACAAACATACTGGGTAATCTACATTGGAGGTGGTTGGGGGGGGGGCACACTGTATATACAAGCAAAACTGTACATTGAGGGGGGGGGGAGACACTGTACAAACAAACAAAATTGTACATTGGACTATTGACAAAACCATAGGTAAATGACTGTACATTGGAGGGGGTTGGGTTAGGATATTTACAGGGGCCAGTGTTGAATTGCAGTCTCCCGTAGGTGTCCCTTGAGAGAGGTTTTGAAAGTGGGTAGTGATCCACATTCCTTTACAGCTTTGGGTAGGGCGTTCCACATTGATGTGGCATAATTGCGAAACGTGTTTAGTCCCTTTTTTGAGCCGAATCTGGGTTTAACATGATTTGTGGAGCTCCCGTGGTAATGATCGTGGTATTCACTGACCTTTGGGAAGTATTTTGACATGTACATGGGTACCTTGGTCGTGTAGTGTATCTTGTAGACCAGGCCCATTGCAAGTTGCTGTACTCTGTCGTCTACTCTAAGCCATCCTAGGTTGTCAAAGTGGGCAGGGGTGAGGTGGGTTCTAGGAGTAAGGTCAAGCAGTAGTCTGACCAGTTTGTTTTGAGATGTTTGTAATTTTGTTTTTAGCGCCTTTGAGGTGCTTTGGTACCATGAGGTGCAAGCATAGTCGTAGTACCCCTGAATGAGTGCTCCTGCCAGAGTCTTCAGAATGTGCTTCATACGAGAAATATTCAAAGTTTCAATCTGTTTGCACATTAGTATACATTCACAGTGTTCAACTTACGTAATGATTTGCTCCATTTTGGTCTGAAACGCAGACAATAATCCTCACAAAGCGAATGTTGACGTTATCCAGGCGAACGTTAACTTCATTCAAGCGAGGCATTGCAATCAATACAGCTGTTTGGCAAAGCGACAATAAATAAATGAATGATGATATGTAATTTAAAACAAAAACTAAGGCCTCAGTATGAGTTTAAGACGTGAACATGGTCATGTTTGTTGAATAAAATAAAAAAGTTTTTTATAGGGCGGCTAAGTGGCGCAATGGGCAAGGCGCTCGCCACTAACGCAGGAGATGCTGGGTTCGAGCCCAGCTCTTGGCGTTGCTTCCGGCTTGGCTGGTCGTTCATACTAATACAATTGGCAGTATGGTGGGAAAGCCGGTGGGTGGGGATCGGACGTTGTGGACTGCGACTCCTACAGGTCGGTTGGTGCACCTGTACAGCAGAATCAGGAAGTATCGGGGGCAGCGTGAGCCTCCCACGCGTTACTCCTCGCCACTGAGAGATCGCGCTGTGCAGGTGAAAAGATGCGACGGCTGCCTCCTCGTGTACCGGAGGGGACACGTGATGCAAGGCTTCGTCCACAGCCGACCAGTGGGAGGCATGGTCTAACAACATTCAAGACAGGGGAGAATATAATTGGATAATATGAAATTGGGATGGGAGAAAAATAGAAAATGGGGAGAAAAAGTTGATAAAAAAAGAAATGTTTTTTAATATATTTTTTACTCCCAATCTTTTTTCCCCGATCTTTTGAAAATCATGTGATTGGCTCCCGATCCCGATCACGTGATCGGATCGGGACATCCCTAATTCTAAGGGTAATTATTTTCTACATATTGGGGCTTTAAAGCTAATATTAAAGCAATTTCTTGTAACTGTGAATAAAACTGAGGGAGAGATATTTGGGGGTTGTTCTGGGGTTTTTAATCGAATCTAATTAGTGGCCCTGTAACCCAGCGCTAGGTTGTCATTGTGAAGGACATTTGCCGTACATGACAATGGTGATGACTGGCTTTGTCACCTGCTAGAGGTACTGCAATGTGGATTTTCCTGTAAGGTCACCATAGTGACGTAAAACACCTCTCTGTCTCAAGAGCATAAACTGAGTCATCTATCAGAATAAAAACAAAACAAAACAAAAACCGAATATATGTGTAGGCTAGTACTTTAGTTATTATTAAAACTAAAACCTTTGATTTTGAACATTGTGTTATCTTACAGTAAACAAACTGCAAATGTCATACATTGTACATTTTCCTGGTGGTTTATTTCATGCTTTCCCATACAATATATATTTTTTATAACATAAGATAAGATATTCCTTTATTGATCCCCTTCGGGAAATGTGGGCATCATAGCAGCATGGGGGAAGGGGGGTAGAGGTATCGGCAGGGTAATATTAGAACGTTTCCATAAGTTTCTTCTAAAATGTTGTGAATGAGTGAGTGAGTGAGTGAGTGAGTGAGTGAGTGAGTGAGTGAGTGAGTGAGTGAGTGAGTGAGTGAGTGAGTGAGTGAGTGAGTGAGTGAGTGAGTGAGTGAGTGAGTGAGTGAGTGGGTGAGTGAGTGCCACAATTAAATATGCCACAGCCGTCGGAGAAAGAACCACCGTCCTAAATGTTCCAACAGAGGAGGGCTCTTATGGGTAGAATACATCACAGAGCGCAGACTATCTCTCTTGATACAGTCCATTTATAACGTCTACACTGTGCCTCTAATGTAAAGAGCAGATCTCGCCCCTTCTCATCTTCCTTTCTTTCTTTCTTTAGTTTTTTCCCGTTCTGCCCTTCTATTTTCCTTTTTCATCCCTCGCTCCTGTCCCTCCCTGCACCCACGCGGCTGCCCTTGGGCAGGCGGCACTAAAAATTATTTAAAAGGTGAGACACTCTCAATGACTTAATGAGAGGCTGAAAACTGCAGAGGTACTGCCTCCATCTCCCTCTCAGCAGAGCGAGAGCAGGAGAATCTGGGCCAGCGACTGAGTAATATTAGTCATGATATAACTGCACTGGCAGTGAATGATGTGCTGCTTTACTTGTTCGTGAGCAGGACGTCCGAGTCATAGCCACTGAGCTAAACTTGTTTTCCAGAACCCCTGGGAAGAGATTAAAACCGTTTTGTGTGTCTGTTCTTTGGGGTGTTTTCTTAGGATTTCAAAAAATCTTAGTTTCCAAAACCAGTAGCCATTGTGACATCCTCCTTAGCAGGGACGTGCACAGGACTTTAGAGGGGCAGGTGCTCAAAGGCTGAAAAGGGAACTACACTTGTGTGTATATATTAACCGAGCGCGCGTAGGGCCCTTTTTGGGCGGGGGCCCCCTTTTTATGCTTTTTGGGGGGTTTTGGTGATCAAATATTGAATATTGAACTATAATAATCAGTGCAGGAGCTCACTTATCCTTGAAAGACACTTTTATCACTGACTTAAAAGGCCCATACATCTCCATAAATGTTCAGGGGGGAGGGAATAAGTGCTTACCCTACAGACACCAAGAAATGCTGTATATTCTGTATTGTTTAATATAAATGCATTTTTTATTCCAATCCCGATTTGTATTTGAGATTCCCAAATCCCATCGGACTTGACTTCTTCGTGTCCCTCAATGAGTGTAATACCAGCATTCAACAGCGGTTTCTATCATCATCATCATCACCACCCACGCTATGCATAAAATATATAGGTCCGCGGAGAGGCACGCTGAGGAGGCTGTGCAAACTGCAATGGAATATGGGGCATCTCTCTCTCTTTACCTAATATTTTGATTATATCCTGACATTTTTCAGTTGGAAGGGCAGTCTATATGCGTAACTGTAAAAAAAAAAAAAAAAAAAAAAAAATCTTATTTTAATTTTTTTTTTAAAAAGGGCACTTTTTTGATGAGGCTCAAAAAGGCAGGTGCTCAGGCACCCCTTGGCCTCTATGTGTGCACGTGCCTGCTCCTTAGAGTGTTCAGTTATATTATCGTATAGCTTACACTCTGCACTCTAGTGGAACTATCCCTTTATCCAATCTAACACTGAATAATTTTTCTCCACATGTACACACCCATCCGCCTGGCCACACCCACATCCGCTCCTCTACATAAGCGGGGTCGTGGCCATACTAACAGCTCTTTCCCTATTTTCACCACCGTATAAGTGACTGTATACACCACTTTGAGTTTAGTGCCGAAATAGTTGTTGGAAAGGAGCTACGTTGACATTGTATCTTTGTTTTTCTCTCTCTCGCAATTTTACGAGAAAAACTAAGAGATAATGTTTGCACCATCGGAGGGTTTAGACGCTCGCAACGTCACCCTTCACCAGCGCTTCACTATCGCCGCGTCCTCCGTGCGTCGTTGGGCGTCTCTGGCTCCGCGGTCGTGGCAGCCGGATACGCCTGGGCGGCGCCCGGTGGTGAGTTTGCCTCTCCGAGGGGCCGTTGAGCCGCCATCTCCCGTGAGATGGCCTGGTTCCGGCCCTGGTTCCCCCGCCAGGGGACAGACGGCCGATAGGCCGACAGCTCCTCTGGTGGCCGGGGATTTGCGTCGCAGACTCTTCGCCTCGGCTCGCTCTCGTCGTAAAGCGGCGAGCAGCAGGGGCGAACGGCCTGGCTTTAGTGTTGCGCTGGAGCCGGACGAGAGTTCTCTTGCCTCTTCTCCATTTCCGATGGAGACTGAGGATTACATGGAGGGGGCGAGAGCTCTCTTGTTCGAAGCCCCAGTAGAGACGTATCACTCTCCCCCTCGGGGAGTGGCAGGGAGTGTTGCGTCTCCTTGGGGTCCCTTGTACTCCAGGGTTGGGTTAGAACCGCCGACCCCGAGACAAGATGCCCAGCTATCTGCCGCGTCGGACGGGGATTGATGTTATGGAGGTGTGTGTCGTGGGTCACATGTCACTACGAGTTATCCTTCGCAGTTGCTTGGTCCATATTGTGTTGTACCTTGCGCTGTGCTAAGGGGCCTGGTCCTTCTCTATTCATTTTTGCCCCTCCCTTCCCCTGCTCGGCAGGGCTGGGAGGGGGCTGTCGAGGAGGTTTCTATTGAACCCCTCTGGCATCCCTGTGTACGTCCCGGTCCGCGGGCCCAGGTCCGGACTCGTTCTCGTCGACCTGTTGGCCTGGGTTAACCCCTTCTTGAAAACTGAAACACTTGTACTGCCTGTATAGCCGGTGTATACGTGCAGTTGTGTTTCGGAGTTTTTTTCTTGGGGGGGTTAAGGGAACAACCGCCTCCTGTTAAACTAAACATAGGGGGGTGGTTGATTCCCCGGTGTGTTGGTAGCAGAGTCGACTCTCGGGTTTAGGCCGGGCTTGACCCCGTCTGCCTGCGAGTGTGCCCCCGCACTTTTCATGACATCTGCCAATCGTGTCAGCCTTCTCTTGGACCTCGACCTCTCTAAGGAGTCGGGTTTTTGTGGAGGCTGCGACATGGTGCACAGCATACCGAACGCCCCTTCCGCCGGGGTGCTGTTTTCACAGTAGACCCCTTAGGCGCCTGTCTAGTCCGCAGTGGCTCCGGGCACAGATCAAGTTATGCTCTTGGCCTGTTGCCGGGGTTGAGGGATCAACCTCTTGGGGGTTGTCTCCCGGTGCGCCGACTGGCCCCACAGTGTTGTGGGGGTGTAGCCTCTGTGGAGTGCTTCAGGGCAGCGTGCTGTAGGGGGGAAGGGCCTGCTCTTGGATTGGGCCCTGTCCGATACGCTGGCGATGTGGGGGGTGGTGTCACTAGTGACCGTCTGGTGGGGTCTCGATGCTACGGCATCGTTGGCCTCACCAGGCCCCCTTTTCGGGGGGTCCTGGCCCTCAGGCTGTTCCTGGGGCTGGGTCCTCCTCCGCGCTCCGCTGCTATGGCCTTGCCACGGGGTTGGGTTCTTGACCTTTGACCCCGTGATGTTAGGGGCTGTAACGGGGGTTTTTCTTCCGTCCGTTCCCTTGTGGCATGTGGGATGCGCGCCTGACTGGTCGCAGGTCCTTCTGTGTGAAGGTAAGTCCCACGATCTGCTCACCCTGTGCGTTGAGGTGCTAAACCCTCTTCGCACAGTCGGATCCAATTCCCTCCTTCTAGGGGGGTCCGGGGGCTCGGGTCCTCCCCGGTTCTGATGGTTGTGGGGGGCCTCAGTGGGTACATTTGTCGAGCTTCCGCTCTGCTCAGCTCCTGTGTTCCACTAGAGTGCAGTAGAGTGACTCACTGAGGACACAACCTTATGTAGAGGAGCGGATGTGGGTGTGGCCAGGCAGATGGGTGTGTACAAGTGGAGAAATATTATTCAGTGTTAGATTGGATAAAGGGATAGTTCCACTAGAGTACAGAGCGCTCGCTATACTCATATAACTATGGTTATAGGATAACCGTATGTTCTCAAAACTCAAAACCAATTACAGTGGAACAATGAAAGACGCAAACAACTAACAAGCTAATTTTGATATCGACTAACAGACGACTGGAAGCTCAAACACACAGCGTGTCCTACCCTGGCGCTCACAGTGTAATTAAAGAAATAATTGAAATTTTATCTGTAATGTGTTTGTGGGCGAGTGTGTGCGGGTTAGCAGGGTGATGAGGAGCTATGACCGATAACAGTAAGGTTCCCTGGAGTGAACTGGGTGTCTGCAGCTGTGGGGCATTTCTCCACCTGCGCTGAGGACAGACGCCCTGAGGGTCAGACTGTGCCAGCTGGACTGTTTCTAAAAACAGATAACACCACACACACACGCACGCACACACACACACACACACACACACACACACACACACACACACACACACACACACACACACACACACACACACACACACACACACACACACACACACACACACACACACACACACACACACACACACACACACACACACACACACACACACACACACCCTCATCCTCTTATTCTCCACGGCAGATGCTGACTTGTGTCTGTCCACAGAGGAAGCCAATTACTTGAGTCAGCGAGGAAGACGCACTCACTTTAATCAATCTGCATCAAATCATCCTACCGGCTGACAGCCACGGCCGCTGACTCACGACAAGAGTTGCAAAGGTTCAACGAGAGAGATAAATGATGGTACATATAGGTGGGAGACTCAGAGAGGTAGTCACACCGTGGAGGCAGAGTGTCGGCTTTCATCCTTTCTTTCTTCCTTCCCTGTCTCCCTCCTCTCCCCCTCCTTTCCATCCATCTCTACCCACAGGTAATCCTGACTCCTTCCGTCCCTCTTTCTTCCCTCTCCTCATTTTACAGTACCTCTCCCTCTCCCTCCCTTTAACTCTCCCTCTCCACCTCTCTCCCCCCCCCCTCTCTCTCTCTCTCTCTCTCTCTCTCTCTCTCTTCCTCTCTCTCTCTCTCTCTCTCTCTCTCTCTCTCTCTCTCTCCCTCTCTATCTCTCTCTCTCTTCCTCTCTCTCTCTCTCTCTCTTCTCTCTCTCTCTCTCTCTCTCTCTCTCTCTCTCTCCTCTCTATCTCTCTCTTCCTCTCTCTCTCTCTCTCTCTCTCTCTCTCTCTCTCTCTCTCTCTCTCTCTCTCTCTCTCTCTCTCTCTCTCTCTCTCTCTCTCTCTCTCTCTCTCTCTCTCTCTCTCTCTCTTAGCTGGGGCTCCATGGCGACTCCACCGCTTGCATAAGTCTGACCTGGTAAAATTCCACACAGTGCTTCTACCTCACTCCCCCACCTCAGATGGCTTCGCCCCGGCTGTGGCGACAACCATTTCTTTCTGTTCGGGATGCGGGAGCCGCCCACTCGCAGGGATGTTTTTCCAGCTGCTCGCAAAACACGGGCTACCTCAGTTTAAATCAAGTCTGAACGGAGGGTTTTTCTATGCGGGAGAGGCCCATACCTGCTACACAGGCTGTGATCTCGACAACACTGCTCGTCATTGTCTTGGCCGACCGCTGGTCATCCCTCCCGCGCTCCTGAACCTCCCCTGAAGACACTCATCTTGACACGGGGAGCTCCGGGCCGCCACCACTCTTATGAGGGATGTGAAACAGATGGGAGGAGGCGGTTGTTATCGGCTGCTAATGCACCATAGACCCTCTCAGCACATCAACATCATCTTTATTCCCTCAGGGAGATAATAATTGTCCTTCGCTTTTGGTTCCCACATTTGTCAGTTGGTAGGAAATGGGCACACGCACACGCACGCACACACACACACACACACACACACACACACACACACACACACACACACACACACACACACACACACACACACACACACACACACACACACACACACTCACACACACACACACACACACACACACACACACACACACACACACACACACACACACACACACACACACACACACACACACACACACACACACACACACACACACACACACACACCAGTTCCAACAGGTAAAAACAAAACCACAGAAGGAGAGCAGGCTTATGGACAGACAGACCAACTCCTCCTCATGAGTCACAGACAGAAGGATGACAGACGAGATCTGTGAACAACTATATGTACTATATGTACTTAGAAAGCTAACTGAAATCTAATTTAAATTTCTTTAGTTTTAGTCTCTGTCAATCTGGTAAAATCTGTCAACACAACAAGCTGGAGGTTGAGGAGGCGTCGGCACAGAATGGTCATTGGGGTGTCTAAAAGGATTATATGCAGGTATATTCAGACAGATACGGATATATATTCGGTAAATATAAATATATAAATGTATATATATATATATATATATATATATATATATATATATATATATATATATATATATATATATATATATATATATATATTGTAACTGAGGGGTACAATTCCCTGACTGTATTGTTAGATATGATATTTAATACCACTACCTCATGTACTTTAACTTCTGGCCACCCAGTACAAGATATAAGTATGATGAACACTTTCCCACCTGATGAAACGAACCAACACAAATGTACCAAATCGAATATATTTAATACAGCAAAAGGTGTATACAACATTCACTTAATTACATTTATGATTTGAAATATTGAATATGCACTTTTATGGCAAATGAGTATTCGTAGGTAAATCAACATTGAATGTCCAATTTCTGGTTGCGCAGGGAGTAAGTATACAACCTGGAATATTTAGGAAACGATAGCGATGGTACTTAAATGATTATAGCTGGATACACTAAGGGGGGGGGGGGGTCCCGCTGGTTGTAAGACAGTAGGAGGGGGGGGTTAGAGAAGCCGCTGGCGGTATCCCATCTGGCCGACGGTGTCTTGGGAGAATCCAAAGTCTTGGACACGGTGCCCACAGAACCTCGGGCCGCAGACGAATACAGCTGGACCCTCTGTGGAACGGTATCTGCCGGTCCACAACGGAGAGACGTGGTGCGACCTCACGTGTAGAGCGCCGCCTCACCTGGAGTCCTCTCCGGGGGGTAATTCCAACACTCGGCAGTGTTGGCCTTTATCCATGGAATAATCAAAGCACACAAAGCATAATCCAAGAGCCGTGGAAGGCTCGCCGTCGTCTGGGTAGAGTAATCCAATATACAGGTCCAGTCGCTCTTGACCCGGAGCTCCTCGGATGCAATCACCACTAGGGGTCTGACCAGCCTGGTTAAGCGTCCAGATAACGTCAGGAACGATGGGGGTGCTGATAACTGTAGGACTCTAACCGAACGATGCACCATACATAAATAGACTATTATTAGCTTAATAGAATACGTCCAACTCGACGGTATGGTGTCAAACTATGACCATTCAACTATTAATCTACACGATATCTCAATGCCTATTCTGGGCCAAGTAGGCCTTACTACACCGCACGTGCGTCGTGGGGAGGCTTTTGCGTCTGTCACTCTGTTGGAGGGTAAAGAACTGGACTAAAAGGAAAGTTCTACTTTACGAGCGCCATATATATATGCGCTATGAACAAATAGTACCATTCGTATTTCGCCCGGCATATTACTGCACGGAACCGGGGGTTGCCTCGACATGTTAGGCGGCACGATTGAACTTGGACCTAGGGGTATGGCAACCTGGCGCCAGGTTCTCGTCCAATGGTAGAATGAAACTATTATGGGCTGTTTAGTAGAAACGGGGATATTCAATGCATATTGTACAAGGAATATACAGGGGATATCAAACGATATACAAATACAATTAAATATATATATATAAATAAATATACATATTCGGTTTAATCTGATCCTTCACAACAGCCGCCCCCTAATTAGTCCCACCTAATTAGCTAAGCAGAGACAGATTAACCGCACTGTCTTCCACTCAAGGTCCGCTGTAAGGGTCAGTCAACTCACAAAGTCATAGGGTCATGGTCATCATCGATAGTATCTGGGAGTCGGGGCAGTTCTATGAGCCTCGCCACGGGACGTGTGTAGGTGCGCCCTTGGACGAGTACTTCAGCTGCTCGGACCTTGCCATCGGCACCGGTGATCACTTTGCTTACGCGGCCAGCCGGCCACATAGCTCTGGGGAGTGACTGGTCAATAATCATGACGACTGTTCCTTCTGTCAAATTGTCTCTCTCTTTTACCCACTTCGGGCGGGTCTGTAGAGACGGTAGGTAGTGAAGTAGGAAGCTGCTCCAAAACTTGTCAGCTAGTACTTGGCTGTACCTCCACATTCTTCGGCCGTTCGCTTCTTCGGGCCTGTACATTGTCTGGGGTAGCGCGGGGTCCAGCCGCACCATTAGGAGTGTGTTGGGGGTGACTGGGTCGACGTCTGCTACATCACTGGAGACGTAACCGAGGGGCTTTGAGTTCAATACTCCCTCGATCTCCGTGAGGACTGTCATTAGGACTTCCTCTGCCACAGTCTGGGCTCCGAGTACGGCATACAGGGCTGTCTTTATAGCACGTACTTCTCGTTCCCAGGTTCCACCGAAGTGGGGTGCGTTCGGGGGATTAAACTGGAAGTCAACCTGGGCTGGAGCGAGGTGGGTGTTAAGTTCTGGGCCCATAGCTTGGAAGCTCTCTCTCAGCTCTCTTTCTCCGCCTTTGAAGTTGGTCCCGTGATCAGACAACAATGTAGACGGTTTTCCTTTCCGTGATATGAATCTCCGGAAGGCCATAAGGAATGAGTCTGTGCTCATGGTCGGAAGGAGCTCGATATGTATCGCTCTGGTGGTCATGCATTTGAATACAATACCCCACCGCTTCTCGGTGCCTCTTCCTCTCTTTATATACAACGGGCCAAAACAGTCCATGCCTGTGGAGTGGAATGGCTTGTCGCCGATTCGGAGGCGACAGGGGGGTAGGTCAGTTATCCGTGGTATGCTGGGCTGCGCGCGCCACTTACGGCAGTCTAGACAGGTTCGCTGGAAGCGCCGTACTGCTTCTCTCCCTTGCAATATCCAATAACGACGTCTGATCTCCGCGAAGACTCTCTCTGCTCCTGCGTGGTGCACATCCTCGTCGTATTTCTTTATGATCAGCTCTGTGACCTTGTGTCGGCTGTTCAAGACGATCGGGTGCTTAATGTCATCTGGTAGATCGGGGGCTCTCCGCAGGCGACCACCCACTCTGATGAGATTATGTGCGTCACTCTCTGGTGCCAGGTGAATCAGTCTGCTGTCTGATGGGACGGGGTTTCCTCCCTGTAGACAGTCTAGCTCATCGGGGAACGAGTCTCTCTGGGCTCGTTGTAGTAGAAGAAGTTCTGCTTCTTCGTAGTCAGCTGCTGACATGTCAGTGGTGGACTGAATCTCTGGGTGGTGCCGCAGGAATGTTCTTTGTTGCGCACTCTCTAGGGTAATGCAATCATCTATGTTGGGGTCTGTGGAGGCGACAGTGCTCAGTCCACAGAACATAGGCTTCTTGTTCTCAGCCTCCTCGTTACTTGCTTCCCTCGGGGTGGGCGTAGGCCAATCTCCTTCCGGGAGCTGGAGGAATGCTGGTCCGTCACTGTAGATGTTGCGACGGGTTAGGTCATCCAGGGACATTCCCCGGGTGATGACGTCAGCTGGGTTGTGTTTGGTATCCACATACCTCCAGCTTGCTTCTTCTGTTAATTCTTGAATCTCGGTGACTCTGACTCCCACAAAGACTTTGTATCTGCATGAATCAGACTTAATCCATGTGAGTACTGTCGTGGAATCTGACCACAAGATTGTTCTATGCACCGGAATGGTGAGTTCACGTTGGATTAACGTGGCTAGATGCGCTCCTGCGAGGGCTGCGCAGAGCTCTAGACGTGGGATAGATTGTTGCTTACGTGGGGCTATTCTTGAGCGGGCCAGTATGAAAGCAGTGTGTATCTCTCCTCCCATCTCTTGGGCACGCAAATAGGCAACCGATCCGTAGGCTACTTCGGAGGCGTCGCTGAAGACGTGTAGCTCAATCTCGCATGTCTCTGGCCTCACTGTGGATGGGAAGTAGCTGCGGCGTATATTGACACCTGGGAGTGAGCGGAGTTCCGTCTCCCACTCTCTCCATGTTGAGGCAAGGTGTGCGGGTATTGGGTCGTCCCAGCCCTGGTCCTTGTCCCATAGTGCTCGTACAATCATCTTTGCCCTGGTGGTGTAAGGTAGAATACATCCCAACGGGTCATATTGTCTGGCGAGTGTTCTGTACACACTCCGTCTGGTGGTCGGTATCGCCGCCGACCTTCCTTGCTCTGGAGCCAAGGGTTTGTGTCTATAGTGGAGCGAGTCTGTTTTGAAGCGCCAGACTAATCCTAGTGTCATTTCTTGGGCTTCTCCTGGGATTGTCGCCATCCAGGTCTCGCTGCTGGCAGCCTTGTCTGCGGAGGAGAGGCTGCGCAATACGTGCGGGTCACTGCTGGCCCACTGCCTGAGATCAAAGCCTCCTTTGATTAGGGAGGCGCGTAACTTGATTAGGAGAGCCTCGGCTTCTTCTTGAGTCGAGACGCTTTGTAGACAGTTGTCCACGTAGAAACTGTTCTTCACACTGTGTTGGACCTCTTCATCTGCTGCTGGGTCCTCTGTGACGTGTTTCTGTAGTGCAAAGGTAGCACAGCACGGGCTGCATGTGGTTCCGAAGGGGGGTACTTCCCACTGGTAGATGGATGGGTTCTCATCTCCGATCTTCTCTCTCCATAGGAACCGTAGCAGAGGCTTGTCCTCCTCTACTAGTCTCACCTGCAAGAACATCCCTTTGATATCCCCGCTTATAGCTACCTTGTCCTGGCGGAAGCGCAGTAGCACGCCTAGTAGGGAGGGGCCGAGTGTGGGGCCGGGCAAGAGCTCTTTATTCAGATTTTGGGATCCGATCTGGTAGCTGCAGTTAAACACAATGCGATCCTTGCCATTGTGATGGACCTTGTGATGCGGCACGTACCATGATTCGGTCGTCTGATCGGCCTCTTTAATGTCAATCTTTGTTACGTGTCCCGCTGTGATTAGCTTCTCGATCTCAGCTCGGTACACACTCTGTTGAGCGGGGTCTTTGGCTAGGCGCCGCTCTGTGTTCAGTAGATAGCGCTCCGTGGCGTCTTTCTTTGCGTGAAAGATGGGCATTCCCTCTCGCCTCAGGAGTGGAGTTGCGTATCTCATCACTCCGCCGACTGTGACTCTCTTTGTCCCCTGCTCGAGTAGGTTGATGGCGTAAATGTCTTCTTTAGAGCGAATGTCTTTCTTTTCGTTCTTAAAGGGCATTGTCTCTAGGGTCCATAGCCTCTCGACATGCTGCAGGAGAGTGGTGTCTTCTTCTGTCGTTCTGGAGTGGAAGCAGCTAGTGGCTGCTGTTCGGTTGAGAGATTTAGCGAGGGGGCCTTGCAATGTCCATCCTAGGCGGGTCTCGACTGCTGCAGGACAGCCTCGGGGGCCTGTATGGACCCGGTCAATCGGGACTATGAGTTCTGCATGGTCGGAGCCTATCAACAGGGTCGGGGTAGCGCCGTCTATGAGCGGGATAGGTAATTGACGCAGGTGCACATATTTATCCATCAACTTGGTGACAGGGTAGGTGTACTGCGATAGTCCTATTTCTTGGCTGGTGAAAGCATTTGTGATCTTGTACCGTTGCTCTGGCTGCCCGTTGGCTGCGATAGTGAAGGAGACATTCTCGCCCTTTATCGTCTTTAAATCTCTTCTTATTGTCCGAATCGTCATTTCGTTCTTGCTCCCCCGCAGTCCCAGCTGAGTCGCAGCGGAGGCGAGCAGAAGGGTCTTCTCTGACCCGTCATCAAGGACGGCGTAAGTGTCCATGACTTTATCCTGGTAGCTCAATGTCACACGGACTACCTTTAAGAGCACTTGAGCTCCGTTGCTGCTGGCGGGGTCAATGTACATGACACTTGCCTTGGTGCCGCTCCGTGGTGCAGGTATAGGCCGTCTTCCGTTACTATCGTGTAGTATATCTAGATGGGCTCCATCGCACCGGCTGCACCTTTTCTTTAGGCGGCATTCGGCTGCCATGTGGGGCCGCGCACATCGATAACAGCGCCGGTTGGACTTTATCCATTGGCTCACTTCTTCTGCATTCATCTTTGTGAATGAGTCACATTGTGACAGCCAGTGTTCTTTCTCACAGTCGGGACACGCTATCTTCCACTTCTCCTTTCTCGAGGGGGTGCTGTGACTCTTACTGCTCGGTACTGACTCTGATTGGTGCATGACAGTCACCGATCTTCTTCCATCACTTATTCTCCTGGGTCCCTCTCTGGAGCTTGGCGTGCTCCGCCCGAAGGTGTCCAGTCGTAAGCTGCTGACCTCTCTCGCCAGGAAGTCGGGCCAGATCAAGGAGGGATGGCTCGGGGCCGTCGGGATCTCGGTAGTCCCTCTGCCGCCGAAATCGCTCCTGTCTTGCGGGTGGCAGCTTCTCCAAAATCCTCTCAACGTTAGAGTTGGTGTACAGCTCATGCCTGCCCTTCTCCCGTTGAGCTCCCAGCATCCCCACCAGGGACTGCACTTTGATTGACAGGTCGTCTAGTGAGCGATTGTCTGTGGCTGGGGGTAGGCGGTCAATATGCCTTATCTCCTGGATTACGTAATCCCATATACGTCCATATCTTTGATCCAGCGCTGCAAGGGCCGCTGTGTATGGGGTCGAGGAGGTAGCATAGGCTAGCGCTATATTGTGCACTCGCGGTACTTTCAGGTGCTTCAATAATATTGCATACTTGTGGCGTTCATCAGCGACATCCACCATCATTGTCTCTAAGCACATCCGGAGCTCCGTGTACTGTGCTCGACTCTCATAGGCGAAGTCTGGGAATGACGGCGTGGCGTTGTATGACGCCGTGGATGGCTGATACATCGGCGAGCGTTGGGGGAGAGACCTCCTGGGCGAGTCCCCTCTTGCGCCTCGCTGTGGGCTGGTACTGGCAGGGTACCATGGCCCGCTGGTCCAGGTACTGTTCCTCGGGGCTGGTCGTGCGTCGTGCTCACCCGTAAATAGAGTCGGGGGTCTGTAGCGCAGCGCCGCGGGGGTATAGCCTGGACTGTATGGGACCTCCTGGTCCGGTGGAGTACTGTGCTGTCGTCGGGCTTGGTTCTCCTCTTCTATCAAATCTTCCAGACCTTGTAATCGTTTATTTAGCTTCTCCGCAGTGTAGGCCGCTCCTTCCTTGTAGCTGGGTCTCGCTTGGACCGGTATGGGAAGGGGGTCTGCGGGGGGTCTAGACTCGGTCTGTTGGTCAAGTTCAGGGTCGCTTGCTCGTTGCGGTGACGCTGCTCTTGACTGCTGTCTCGACGAGTTCCTTGAGCCCCTGGCGGAGGGAGAGGGAGTTGTCCTTTTGATCAGCTGCTCTATTAGCTGCGCTTGTTGCTTGTCGCGCTCGGCTTGTATCCTGTCGCGCTCTGCGTCTCTTTGGGCATCGGCAGCGGCGCGCTGGGCGTCGGCGGCGGCGCGCTCTGTTTCTCTTTGGGCACCGGCAGCGGCGCGCTGGGCGTCGGCGGCGGCGCGCTCTGTTTCTCTTTGGGCACCGGCAGCGGCGCGCTGGGCGTCGGCCCGGTCTCTTGCCATATTCTCTTCCATCTGGAAACGTCTCATCTCCAGACGTGTGCGCTGTTCTTCGCTCCGTTGCTGCGCTTGGAGGTGTTCGCGCTCGCCAAGCATCTGTGCTTGGAGCCGATCGCGCTCGGCGGAGGCTGTCAGGCTGACGAGGAACGCCTGTTGTAGTGTCCTCTCCGCTTCGTTGGGGGAAGGCGGTAGTGGAGGTGAGCCGCTCCTGCGTGAGCCGCTCCTGGGGGTACTCGTTGGGGAGTCCTGGAGCTCTAGTTCCTCGGCGCTCTCCTCCTCTTCCTCCGTGCAGAGTTCTCTCTCTGTAGGGTTGTCTTCCTCCCGGGGCTTGTCGGGGACTACTTCTTTAGTAGTGGCGGGGGGTAAAGGCATGTCAATTCCCTCCTGGTCCCCACCGTGGGCTTGGTCAGTTACATTAGGACCTACTAGGGCCTCTGTGGTCGGGGAAACCTGGTCGTTAAGGTCAGACATAATTTTACTTTCTACTTTTACCACGTTTACCGTTTGTCGAAGGCTAGGTAGTTGACTGACAGTGTAAGCCTCTAAGTACTGAGGTGTCTGTCGTCTGCGCCGCGGGCGTTCTAGGTTAGGAGGATCGTTTCGTGGAGTGTTCATCATAGGCCATTTCGATATTAATAACACTATATTAATATTACACTAGTTACCCTCCGGCTCGAAGGACCAATTGTAACTGAGGGGTACAATTCCCTGACTGTATTGTTAGATATGATATTTAATACCACTACCTCATGTACTTTAACTTCTGGCCACCCAGTACAAGATATAAGTATGATGAACACTTTCCCACCTGATGAAACGAACCAACACAAATGTACCAAATCGAATATTTAATACAGCAAAAGGTGTATACAACATTCACTTAATAACATTTATGATTTGAAATATTGAATATGCACTTTTATGGCAAATAAGTATTCGTAGGTAAATCAACATTGAATGTCCAATCTCTGGTTGCGCAGGGAGTAAGTATACAACCTGGAATATTTAGGAAACGATAGCGATGGTACTTAAATGATTATAGCTGGATACACTAAGGGGGGGGGGGGGTCCCGCTGGTTGTAAGACAGTAGGAGGGGGGGGTTAGAGAAGCCGCTGGCGGTATCCCATCTGGCCGACGGTGTCTTGGGAGAATCCAAAGTCTTGGACACGGTGCCCACAGAACCTCGGGCCGCAGACGAATACAGCTGGACCCTCTGTGGAACGGTATCTGCCGGTCCACAACGGAGAGACGTGGTGCGACCTCACGTGTAGAGCGCCGCCTCACCTGGAGTCCTCTCCGGGGGGTAATTCCAACACTCGGCAGTGTTGGCCTTTATCCATGGAATAATCAAAGCACACAAAGCATAATCCAAGAGCCGTGGAAGGCTCGCCGTCGTCTGGGTAGAGTAATCCAATATACAGGTCCAGTCGCTCTTGACCCGGAGCTCCTCAGATGCAATCACCACTAGGGGTCTGACCAGCCTGGTTAAGCGTCCAGATAACGTCAGGAACGATGGGGGTGCTGATAACTGTAGGACTCTAACCGAACGATGCACCATACATAAATAGACTATTATTAGCTTAATAGAATACGTCCAACTCGACGGTATGGTGTCAAACTATGACCATTCAACTATTAATCTACACGATATCTCAATGCCTATTCTGGGCCAAGTAGGCCTTACTACACCGCACGTGCGTCGTGGGGAGGCTTTTGCGTCTGTCACTCTGTTGGAGGGTAAAGAACTGGACTAAAAGGAAAGTTCTACTTTACGAGCGCCATATATATATGCGCTATGAACAAATAGTACCATTCGTATTTCGCCCGGCATATTACTGCGCGGAACCGGGGGTTGCCTCGACATGTTAGGCGGCACGATTTAACTTGGACCTAGGGGTATGGCAACCTGGCGCCAGGTTCTCGTCCAATGGTAGAATGAAACTATTATGGGCTGTTTAGTAGAAACGGGGATATTCAATGCATATTGTACAAGGAATATACAGGGGATATCAAACGATATACAAATACAATTAAATATATATATATAAATAAATATACATATTCGGTTTAATCTGATCCTTCACAACATATATATATATGATATATGCAGCACTATTCTACATGGTATCATACAGAGTGGGTAGACTATAGTATGAAGTAGATAGTTATGATTATTATGATTAATATGATTACAGTGGGCCATTGTAGACAGTGAACTATAGTAGGTAGGTATAAATTTAGTATAGGCAACAGAGTTCAAAGTTCGTACAGTATGGGTTACAGAGCCTAGGGTATGGAGTTCAGAGTTCAGAGTTTATATGATATGGGGGGGGGGGGGGGCTGTCATTGTGGTACAAAGTTCAGGGGGATGACAGCTGGGGGAAAGAAGCTGTTTCTGAGTTTCCTGTAGCGCCTCCCAGTCCATGAATGGGATGAGAGGTGTCCTTGACAATGCTGCGTGCCTTCTTCAAACACCATTTGTGATGAATAAACTCAATTTCTGGGAGTGATGTACCAGTCATGCGTTCACCACCCTCTGCAGTACTTTCTGGTCTGAGGCAGTGCAGTTGCTGTACCAGACTGTAATACAGTTGGTGAGTATGCTTTCTATGGGGCACTGGTAAAAGTTCACCACAAAGTTCACCCCCCCCCCCCCCCCCCTCCCTCCCTCCGCCCCCAAGTGACACTGGCACAATGACACTGCACTGCACTGGTCTTTACGGCAACTATGCACTTTACACTTTATATATATATATATGTATTTAAATTATTAATCCTCCACTGCACTGTTTTTTTGTCCTGTGTCTGTGTTGGTGTTGTTGTTACTGTGAAAAAAATTATGCAAAAATGCATACACTGTAATGCCGCAACAATTACCAATGTGTTTTACACAAATGGCTTAATAAAGGAATCTGAATCTGAATCTGAATCTCCTACA
Organism: Notolepis coatsorum; assembly: GCF_963971535.1. NCBI lineage: Eukaryota > Metazoa > Chordata > Actinopteri > Aulopiformes > Paralepididae > Notolepis > Notolepis coatsorum. Next base: position 95,035,280 of record NC_140170.1, read on the forward strand.
GTTACAAAGCTACAGTCTGGATCTGTTAGTTAGGAAGTCAAGTATCCAGTTGCAGACAGAGGGGTTGATCAAGGTCCTTGGTTTCCACAAGGTCACCAAGTTTGGAGATGAGTTTGGAGGGGATGATGGTGTTGAATGCTGAGCTGAAGTCGATGAACAACATTCTCACATGGGTATTGCTCTTATTCAGGTGGGAGAGGGTGGACTGTAGCACTGAGGAGATAGCGTCTTACATGCTCCTGTTCTCACGGTAGGCAAATTGGTGTCTGTCCAGTGAGGGTGAAAGGCCAGATTTGAGGTGAGCCAGGACCAGCCTCTCGAAGCACTTCATGATAATGGGGGTGAGTGTTTCAGCACTGGCACGTGGTCCTGCTCAGTGCGGTACACAGTGTTTTTTTTACTTTTTTTTATTTTGTATCATAGTGAACATCACGTTGCATTGATCATACAGTATACTTGATTCACATAGTTAATGACATTTGCCACTCAAGCTCTTCCATCTTATTCAATTTGTTTTCAAAGTATTCAGCATAAACCAAATAAGCAGTATAAACCGAGTACGCCTCATAAACAACTCAGGGGAGGAAAAATTATAAAAAAAAGGACAGGAAAATAAACAAAACGAAACAAACAAACAAAAAAGCGGGAGGGAGGTAGGTCAGACTCATGTTAGTGTGTATCCAGGTACAAAGTTACAACACAATGTTGTATGACCAAAATATTATTTCATACATTTTGCACATTTAGAATGAGAAATGCCTTTATTTGGCAAATATAGTGAATGTACAGAATTTCTTTTTGGTAACATTGGCCATTTGGGACCCCTTTTCTCTCACTGTTTACTAGTGGATACTAATCACAATGGTGGAAAGACCTAAGCTATCAACAATATGAATTTCAGGTCATACCGCACATCTATAAGACCTCATATTCAGTGCACAGTGCAACACCACATATTAGACTACTGTATACAGTACATACTAGTACATACTACTCTGTATACATTTCCACTATATCACACCCATCCTCAAGTCCCTTCACTGGCTCCCTGTCTCACTCAGGATCGAGTACAAAGTCTCCCTGCTCACTCACCAGTGCCTCCACGGAAACGTCCCCCTCTACCTTAAAGAACTCATCACCCCTCACTCCTTCTCACAAACCTCCTCCAGCACCCAAGGACCAAACTCCGCACCATGGGAGATCGGGCTTTCTGCTCATCCGCTCCCAGTCTGTGGAATGCTCTCCCCTGACCACCACAGACTGTGGATGCTTTTAAAAAGGGCCTCAAAACTCATCTTTTTAATAGAGCCTTTTGTTGATTTTTATCTAGTTTTAGCTCCAACTGTTCTTTTACCAGTTTTAGCCCTTCTTATCTTATGCTTTTTTACTCTTTTACTAGTTTGTGTTATTTTTACTCCTTACTAGTTTTAGTCTTGCTTATTTTATATTCTCTGTTTTACTCTCTTGCTAGCTTTTGTTCTTTTACAATGTAGCACTTTCTATGAGATTTGTTCCACAATTATAAAGCGCCCTACAAATCAAATATATTATTATTATTATTATTACTATACACCGGGTATTATTATTATTTGACTGAAAAAAACTCAAAATAAAGTATGATACTGTATATCTTTAGTATTGAATTGGATTTGTGTCGAGATTATATTCAAGCATTTGTAGCTAGTTATTGTAGGGGTAATGTTTTATTTTCAAATCTACCTGGTGCAGCTTTAAAATACAGAGGGTAGGGTGTAAAGGTACACGTATCCGTACCGAACAAGTTTCAGTGTGTACCGTACCGTACCGAACGGCTGTGTAGTGAATGTATACATTCCAGTTATACTTTCAAATTATACATCTTCCATTTCATTCCCTATTCCTATCCCCTAACCCCACCCCATCCCACCCAAGGAAAGCGACAACAAACATACATATAATACACATAAATAAAAAAAAAAAAATTAAACATAAATCCAGATGTGACAGACAAAAAAACTATGCAAAAAAACGTTTGCAGTGTTTTTATTTATGTATCCAAGAGTAAAGACCTTAACCCTATCAAAACAGCAGTCAAAGTATATATTTTCATTTTTACAGATGTTTTATACGATTTACCAAAAATAAGAATTTATCTGAAAAATGCTAATTATATCTCTTTTATCGTAAAACCGCAAGGAAATGACTAAATCCAGATTTAACACGGCCATTGGAAAGAGGAGAATTTTCTCTATCCATAGATAGATGATTTGGCCATAATAAGGTCAAGGTCAAGTTCAAGGTCAAATATGAATTTATAATTAAAATGGATTATAATGTATTACTGTATCTACAAATCCTTCTGTTTAATCATCTTCCCTTTATTCCTTTGCTTAGATTTTTTTGTACACTTGATCTCAAGAAGGTGCTGAATGAGCTCAGTGAGTGAAATCAAAAGAACCTCAATGTTTTCATGATGTTATTCACCGGCACAGATGCAAAATAAAATCATAATTTATATTCTCCTTTTTTTTATTACAATTTACTCAAGCCTAGTAACAGACACAATATTTCTGACACTGGGAATACATACCCCCAGGTCCCTTGATGTTCCTAGATACCAAGAACATGCAAATTGACCCTGTAGAAGTGGAGCAATCTTCCATTTACATAGGCATGTACCTTTAGGCAAAATTTCTGAAAATAGGGCTACAGCTTAACAGGTTAAACTAGGCTAGCTGATCCGGCAGCAGTCATTTTGTCTGGCAGCGTGGCTATATGAGTAGAGCTCCGGACTCATGATCAGAAGATCACCGGTTTGAGCCCCGGTCAAGGTCGTTGTCGGAAAGTGGTGTTGTTGTCCAGCAGGGAGCACTCTGTCCTCTGGACTTGTCAGTAACAATGCCTCTGTTACGGTGATAGGGACACCATACAGCTGCGAGTGCCATCCTTCGGATGAGACGCTAAACCGAGGTCCTGACTGAATTTGGTCGTTAACACATTGGGCGCCAGAGGTTGCTGTGGGCGTATGGCCGTGTGTGCCAGAGCTGTAATGAACAGGGGTACATGCCGGTGTTTGCAGTGCTAAAACTATATGAAATATTATAGCTATGGATCTAATAATATAGTCGATTGTCATTGAGTTTCTTCCGGTCAAGATGCAAAAAACAAATAATTTTTTCATCAATACATTCCCGTTTTATACCGTGGTGAATATGAGTATAGTTTTAGAGTAATTCTGTATAATCCCAGGAAACGCCGCTAAACAGCGTTTTATTGCATTTCACTAGTAAGCGTGCCATTCCTCGCTTGGATCAACAATCAATCTGAAATCAATGCTAGATTATCGGTATTATGTTTCATCATGCATGCATGAAAGGGTGCGGGGGGGGTTTATGCTCGTCACCAATGGCATATGTTGTGGAGTAACGTTACAGGACACACACGGATCACAATGAAGGCATGCTCGGATCAACGCAAGATTGATAACATATAGCACTTACCTTGACTAGGATGTACTGCAAAAAGAATAATCCAATTATCTGATGGCCATTCCAAATATTGATCTCAATCGTGTTGCCAAGATAATCCACAAAAGTACATGAATCCACGGTGCTTGATTCTCCCCAATCCATGTGTTATAAACGATGCTACTGCCCGAGTAGGAAAACCCGGACCGGATTTGTTAGATCAACATACAGGCTGAGCCAGAGAGAATCCAGGGATGTGCAATAGCGGCCGCAAGGCGTTAGGCGGCGGTATTGGACGTTTGCGATCTCAGACCCATTCAGGACAGCCTGCACAGGCTGCCCCGATGAATTATCAATGAAAATAGCGAATAAAAGAAATAACGATTCAGAAACATGTTAATACGTGAATGGCACTCAACCGTTGGCCGTCAGAAACGTGTTTATCCGTGAACGGCACTGAAAGTGTTAAAGAAGCCAGGGCGCCTATCGCAAAGAGTAGGGGGTTCCCCCGACGTTCCTGGCCAAATTCCCAATCAGGTCTCTGACATCAAGGCCATCTAATCATCCCTCCCCCCTTAATTGGCTGATATCAATCCTTGTCTCCTGAGCCATTCAGCCAGTGTAGTTGTAGTGTGATGTGTGCCTGGTGCCAGTGTATGGCAGCCATTGAGCCTGCATAGCCCAAGGTTGGGTGCTACCAGTGGTGGTGAAGGAGGCAATTTCCACCCTACATTGTGGGGAGCGCTTTGAGTGTCTAGAAAAGCGCTATATAAATGTAATGGTCATTCATTCATTCATCCATATCCGCCTCCATTCATTTGTGCTAAGCTCGGCTATCATACAGCTGGATAGCTTTCTACTGAACGCACAGAGAGGAAATTGGTATCTATCTTCCCATAAGGTTGGTGTGTTCCTTTAAGGCTGTTCCTATAACCTTGTTCAAATGCATTTCACTGGCATTATGACAGGAACTCGCCTATTGAGTCGATGTCCTGGAGAACGACAATGTCTTTGTTAAGTATTCTAAAGGTTGCTCTAATTATCATAAGATAACATCTTCTATCCCTGAATAACCTTACACAAGGTGATCCGTCTATACTGTGCGACACTATCGGTGTCGGTTGGGGAGAGAGTGAGGGGTTGGAGGTTATCAGGGAGGACAGGGAAAGAGGGGTCAGTGGTTGGGGGAGAGTCTGGTTTATAGACTGTGATGTCCTGGATGCCCTGCCATAATTGCTATATGCTCTTCAACCCTGAGCTTGTGGCAGTGCTTGACCCGCTTGATTCCCCTATTCAGGTTAGACCTGGCTGAACAGTCACCAGATCTAAAAGCGGTGTCATGTGCCTTTAGCAGTATACGGACCTCTCTGTTCATCCATATCATAATCTACAGTATAGGCTGAAATAGTGTCGCACAGTATAGACGGAGCAGCTACGTATCACCTTGTGTAAGGTTATTCAGGGATAGAAGATGTTATCTGATGATAATTAGAGCAATTTTTGAATCCAGGACGTCGACTCAATAGGCAGGTTCCTGTCATAATGGCAGTGAAAAATGCATTTGAACAAGGTTATAGGAACACGCCAACCTTATGGGAAGATAGATACCAATTTCCTCTCTGTGCGTTCAGTAGAAAGCTATCCAGCTGTATGATAGCCGAACTTAGCACAAATGAATGGAGGCGGATATGGATGAATGAATGATCATTACATTTATATAGCGCTTTTCTAGACACTCAAAGCAGCGCTCCCCACAATGTAGGGTGGGAATTGCCTCCTTCACCACCACTGGTAGCACCCAACCTTGGGCTATGCAGGCTCAATGGCTGTCATACACTGGCACCAGGCACACATCACACTACTCAATGGCTGAACGGCTCAGGAGACATGGATTGATATCCGCCAATTAAGGGGGGAGGGATGATTAGGTGGCCTTGATGTCAGAGATCTGATTGGGAATTTGGCCAGGAACGTCGGGGGAACCCCCTACTCTTTACGATAGGCGCCCTGGGTTCTGGGTATCGACCGAATTCAGTCAGGACCTCGGTTTACCGTCTCATCCGAAGGACGGCACACGCAGCTGTACGGTGTCCCTATCACGTAACACGTAACAGGGGCATTGTTACTGACAAGTCCAGAGGACAGAGTGCTCCCTGCTGGACAACAACAACACTTTCCGACAACGACCTTGACCGGGGCTGGAACCGGTGATCTTCTGACCATGAGTCCGGAGCTCTACTCATGTAGCCACGCTGCTGGACAAAATTACTGCTGCTGGATCAGCTAGCCTAGCTTAAAACTCTGGGAGAGGTGTTTTTGGCCAACAGCTAGGCTAGCTGATCCGCTTCCATTCATTTGTGATAAGCTAGGCTAGCTTGTAGCCGGATAACCTTCTACTGAAAGAACAGAGAGGGCATCAAATTGGTATCTATCTCCTTGTCTGACTTTGGAAAAGACCATAAGCGCATTTCCCATAATCTTGGCATGTTCCTTTTTAGTTGCACTTACAGGATGAGGATCAATCAAGCCCTTCTGATGCACTGCTGAATACTCATTACACTTTCCTCTGTATTTAAAATCTGCATCAGGTAGATTTGAAAAGAAAACATTACCCCTACAAATGCTTGAATATTTTGTATAATCTCAACACAAATCCAATTCAATACTAAAGATGTACAGTAGTATCATACTTTATTTGACTTTTTATAATACCTGGTGCACCTTTAATGTATAGTATGTACTGTATATAATATGTGGTGTTGTCCCTGTGCACTGAATATGAGGTCTTATAGATGTGCGGTATGACCTGAAATTCATATTGTTTAGGTCTTTCCAACATTGTTGGTCTTAGGACGGGTGTATGCGATGTCTGATTGGTTAACTCCACTAAACGGGGGTTGTGTAACTTGCATTGGGACTTGGCAAGTTTAAAGTAGGGGGAAATGTAGACACGTGATTATGTCCAACCGTAATTCAATGTGTCTAACTGTATTCATTGTGCTCTATCTGTTTTATGATAACGCTGTGTAATTTGATGACCCGTTTTGATTCTTCATACTCTAATATGGACATTCAGTAGTGGGACATGGCGCTGGACTGCCGCCGGGGGGAGCTGGTGCAACGTTGGGCTGGCAAAGACAGGTGAAGAAGAGCTGGTATGAAGGAGGAGTGCAGGAGACTCTCTCTTCGTCAATTTCCAGAGAAGCAAGTGGACGTGTGGACGAAGAGCTCATCATAACAAGGACACGCGAAATACGACTCCTGCCACGGGGTGGGAAAGTAACGTCGTATGCGAAAGTTTAGCTTCCCAGTATAGTGATTAGGGTACGTTTGAACCAAGAAGAAGACGTTCGACAGCCGGGCTGCACTGTTGATCTTCCATGTGCTGCGGTTAGGAATGAAGAATAGTTTGGTCACACGGACCAGAGCTTAGCTTCAAGTATAGGCCTGCTAGCCCAGTTAGCTCACGCGTCGCTCCACCGTCTTCCAGCCTCCGGAGCAGACACCGCAGCAGACGTATCCGGACTGCACCCGCCTCCAGCATTCTCCTAGCCGACCGCCAGTCCAGCGATTCGCCTGCCTAACGTCAGCCCAGCCAGCCCCCTTGCTATCACAGGTGACAACCACGGGACCGTTCGGCGGCCAACTCGCGTCACAGACATTCGTTGCGGGAGCAGGCCAGCACTCGGTTGGTACACTCCCAACAGGTACTGTTAGCGCTCCAAGCGCCCTGGAACATTATCTGCGAACATTCTCTTTTCGATAGCATGCCCTCTAAGGGCGAAGAGGATAAGGTACTTTGAGCTTGCACGTGCACCAGTGACTAAGGGCGCCCCAACTTTATTATTTTGGTAATGCCGGCACTTATAAGGTATTTTGTTTCAGTGTGGGCCCACTTTATTGCATTTGTTGTGTTTGTTGGCTCCCGGAGCGTCCTGCTAACCTCCTCGTTATTTGTACATGAAAAGCCTATTAACCCTTACAGGGACTTGTTCATGCAGATACATGTAACCTTCAGTAAAAGGAGAGGCGTATAAATGTGCATTCTTGCTTAACCCTCTTTTTGATTAATGTGCATTATTGTTTAACCCCTTCTTATCCACGGCCTATGGGTAATTGGGGCAGGTGCTCTGTACAGGTCTCCACCAGTCAACAAGGAAAGGTACTGCTTTGGGGAGAAATTATATCATCTACCATTACTGCCACCGGGGGTGAGAGGGTGTGGGACGTATTAGGGGAAGTGTGGGTGTTTGGGGAATTACTGCAGTCGCCCTGGAGGGCAAGAAGGACCAGCGTATAACCCCTAGGTTAGTAAATCCTAGGCCCCACCCGCTCCCTCTGCTAAATCCCAATTCTTGTACCCCTACACTACAGTCGGGGACTCAGCCGGACCCAGATCTGCTGTGCTCCCACTACCTGGTGACAGTTCATATCCACTCTCATAAAGTAGGGATAATCCACCCTTCTACACATAGACCAGATCGCCACACTGAGAATGATCATCGAACAGTCCCTGGAATGGAACAGCTCCTTATACATCAACTTCATCGATTTCCAACAGGCCTTCGACAGTCTAGATAGGAACAGTCTGTGGCACCTGATGGGGCACTATGGAATCCCACCGAAGTACATCAACATCATCAGAGGATCATATGATGGGATGACAAGTAGGGTACTGCACAGAGGGGAGCCCTCAAAGCGGCATCCAGTGGACACTGATGCACCAGCTTTAAGACCTCGATTTTGCAGACGACCTAGCTCTCTTATCACACAGTCACCAGCAAATGCAACAAAAGACCAACAAACTAAAGGAAACAGCCTCAACTCTAGGAATGAAGATCAATAGGGTAAAAATAAAAACCAAGATTATGAAGATCAACACAAAGTGCCAGCAAAACATTTAACTAGAGGGAGAGGCCATCAAAGAAACTAACTCCTTCACCTACTTTGGGAGCGTAGTAGATATAGCGGGTGACACAGAAGAAGACACAAAGAGGAAACGCGGCAGGCCTCAAAAACACCTGGCGCCGTTCTTGGGAAGGGGAAATGAAAGAGGCTGGACTGAGATGGCACAACATCGTTCGGGACGCGCAACATGGAAATAAATCGTCAGTGGCCTATGCTCCGCAGTGGGCGCAAAGGCTTAAGTCAAGTAAGTCAAACAGTGAGAGAAAAGGGGTCCCAAATGGCCAATGTTATCAAAAACAAATGTTTTTTTTTGTTATTATCTTGTTAGTATGGACGACCGACCAAGCCGGAGGTACCGCTGACAGCTGGATTCGATCCCAGTGTCTCTGCGGTGGTAGGCAGGCGCTTAGTCCGCTGCGCTACCCAGCCGCCCTATCGAAAACTAATTCTGTACATTCACTGTATTTGCCAAATAAAGGAATTTCTCATTTCTAATTCTAAATGTGCAAAATGTATGAAATAATATTTTGGTCATACTGCGTTATACAACACAGGGCACAAGAACAGTAGTTATCTCCCATTTATTTCTTCATAGTGTTGTCAGAGTTTACACAGCTGTGATAAGCTGCATCTCATCAGCACAGACAACTTGCGTGGACAACTGCATCAGCATTCCATCAAACATCAACCCACTCATTCACTTTTTTTTCTCTCGCTCCTCTTCTCTCAATCGTCCTCTGTTCATGGTCTCTAAACATATATCTCATACACCTCAAAGCTGCACTTGCTCAAGTTCAAGGTTCAAGTTTCAAGTTTCAAGTTTCAAGTTTTGTTTTATTTGTCACATATATAAACAATGTATGTACAATGTAATGTATATTATAGTGAAATGGTTCTGTATGACCCTCCTGAGATTGTGCTTCATACTTCAAAAAGTTAAAGAATAAAGACCAAACACATATACAAAATATACAATATACAAAACTAAAATGATGCTATTACATGTTCCTCCTCGTACTCTCTCTTGGAACAAAAGCAACATTTGCTTTCCAGCTCTTTCATTGAGCAGACCTAGTTCCTGCTGTAAGAATCAACACTAACATCATTAGTTATGCACCGAAGCGGCCATCAGGGTGTCGGCGCAGGTCACTTCAGTGGCAGAGATTGGGAGCCAAACACCCTTGTCCCTGACTTGAACTGTAAACGTTCTGTCTCCAGAGACGAACACCACTCTCCCTGACCTGCGGGTTACTCCCTCTGGAGTGTATGTGCAAACATCATTTTGTTCCCGTCCTTGGACATTGCTTACACAATTCTGAGAATCAGGTTAATTTGTGGGCATTATTTGTTGTTGTTAGCGTTACAGCACACGGATAAACGTCCACAGACAAAAGTGAACCTTGATCATTTTAGGCATAAACGATCAATACAATACGCATGTATGGTGAACTCGGAAATCAATCAAACAAATCAAACAAAGCTACAGGTACACACATATGTGCCAAAAAAAAACTAAAACAAAATACACACGTGCGCCCGCCACACACACACACACACACACACACACACACACACACACACACACACACACACACACACACACACACACACACACACACACACACACACACACACAGACACAGAGGTTGCAGGCAAGAAGTAGAACGAGTTGGACTGCTGGAAGGGGGGGGGGGGGGGGAAATCTTTTTTTACTTAACCCTTCGAGGCAGGGTAAAAACACCTTCACAACATGCGTGAGGGTAAGCTGTATTGTTGACACGGGTGAGATCATTTTGAGACAGTTGACACCGTTGAGTGTGAGCAGCCTAATGCAGATTGCACGGTGTATTATAGCACAGCTGGTCTGACCCTGGCCGGGGTCCCTGCTGTGGGGCACAACAGGATCTCCTCGTTCCCACACTTCCTCCAACATCAGGCCCACAGAGCTGACCAAGACAGATGGTCTCTCATGTCCAGCAGCACAGTTTAGCATTCTGCTGCCTGGCTGGCTTTCCTCTGCACAGAGAGAGAGAGTCTGGCTAATCATTTGTCAGCCCCTGTGGGGTATGAGGCCAGCATGTCAACAACGGGCCCTGTGTTCCTCTGGCCAGCAATGGAGATTAGGGAGCTCGGCTGATCCGGCCACTCTGAGGCGGGGGGGGGGGGGGGGGGGGGGGGGGGGGGGCAGTAGAGAGGACTGTAATCCTGGATCTCTCAGGGAGGGGGGAATGTTGTGAAGAGCGTGTTTTGCAACAGTGGAAGTCATCGGGTACAGGCAAGGGGCACTAGTGGCCTGTTACCTGTTTGCCAGTATACTGGCACAGAGACGCACAATAGAAATCTCATGTGTGAGGGTATAACGTTAGCCTATCTCTTACTTGACGACAGGATGTGCCTGCCTGTCTTTTGATGCAAAAGATGTAAAGAATGTCTGTTTTGAATCTGACTGGTGTTGTGCAACAGTGTTCCTAGGCAGGTTGTGAGGTCAACCCCTGGAAATCTACAGACTGCAGGGAAAAACATGTTTGTTCAGATCCAGGAAGTGGGGGGGGGGACACACGTTACATTGGGTAGAGCAAAATGTTCTTGTTTACGTAGGTAAACAACTCACCTCTCTTATCAGTTGTGCTAACAGCCCTTGGCTACACTATGTACCCGCTGCCCAGACAGGTCCATCACCACCAAGTGGCTCCATCGCTAGCTACATAACAGCCCTCATTCCTATTTTTCCTCACTAGAGCTCCCCCCGGCCCTCCAAAGCATAAACATCCTCCGACTGTGGTATGGACACAGGACATCCATATATCAATAGGCCTACACATGGCAGGCACTGTGCGTCTTATATACTGGAAATTATGTGGTGCACACACCTGACACCCAGTGGTGGAACCCTGTAACTATCATCTACGCTATAGCTCCTTGTGATATAATATAACAGATATGTACAATGACAGTGTGTCATGTTATTAAGTCCATGATTGTATAAACCTGAAAACCCCATAGATAAATCATAAAAAAGGGTATTTTACATTGTAGGCAATTGGTGTTTACTCTGTATTGTGTATAGCAGCTGTTTTCTTTTGTATTATATTATATAAAAATTGGTTTTCAGGGTGGCAAGGTTGGGAAAGTGCAGAAAATGTCCAATATAACCAGGGATGCTGGATCACCTTTGTACACTTTGTCGAACACTAGGAGGGAAAGATTGTAGTGTAGCTAGTGATTCTACAGATGGCAGAAGCAAATCTTGATATACTGTAGAGTGTTTAGCATGTTGTCTCCCTCTCTCTCTCTTTCTCTCTTATCTCTTTCTCTCTTCTCACTCTCTCTTCTCACTCTCTCTCTTCTCTTCTCTCTCTCTCTTCTCACTCTCTCTCTTCTCTCTCTCTTTCTCTCTATCTCTCTCTCTCTCTCACACACACACACACACACACGCACGCACACGTGTGTGTGTGTGTGTGTGTGTGTGTGTGTGTGTGTGTGTGTGTGTGTGTGTGTGTGTGTGTGTGTGTGTGTGTGTGTGTGTGTGTGTGTGTGTGTGTGGTTTGATGGTCCTCCGGAACTGCACTACACATCCAGGGCAAAGGGAAATTTGTGGCAAACAACCAAATTAATCATAAACAAGATGTTAATCTATCCACTGTCTGCACTGCAGGACAGAACAGCAACACAACAGGGCATGTCAACACACGTGCAAAAGTCAAGTCACGCATGCTAGCAATTTCAAGTATCTTTAAAATAGGTTGACTCTTTTTAGTGGCCCTTCCTTGATTCACTATTCGTGTCCTGAATAAATACCAACCAATTGAAATGCCAACATGCAGAAAGATGATGGGTTGCAGAATGAGAGAAAAGCCTTTAGTGAAATGAAATGTCAGGTTTTGTCACCAATGTTGGTACACGTGTCTGACTGCTTACGTCAAGATCCCTAGACAAGATAGATAACGGAATACCTGCTCTAATCAGAAGTAAGTCAATTTACACTAGGAATTTAGTTTGGTGTTTGTTTACACAAACAAGTCAAAAACAACACAACTAACAAATAATGTAAAAAATAATAATAAGTAGGAATATATTCAAGGAAGCATTGGAGGTATTGTGCAAATGTAGTGGGGCAAATATCAAATATAATAATGTAATAATGTAATAATATAATATATAAATAATATCAAGATCAAATATAAAATACACAGTCTAAAACACAGTGTTTACACAGTGTGAAAGCATTAAAGAACACGTCCAATTTCAGAACATGAACATGCAACATTTTCTCCCAAATCCAAAAACTAAAACTCAAATGTGTGATGTCATCAGATCAGTCTGAAGCTGCTCCATAGATGGTGAGTTACTTGGGCTCTCAGCAATACGCCCACCAAGGTTGAAGTTGATTGGATGAATGGTTCTCAAGATATGCGAAGGACAGAGACTGTGATCAGAGATTGAATGTTGTAATAAGTGGAATGATCTTTCAGTGGATTGATCTGTTTTTTTCCTAACAGATACAGGTGATAGGTGCGGTAACTACCATTTACTCATTCAGCGCCAATCACGGAAAAAGTCGGGTTAACTCGCCAACCGTTCAGCGCCAATCACGAGAAAAGTCGGGTTTTAATCGTTATTTCTTTTATTAGCTATATCCATTCATTTTCATCCATCCAGCCTGATGTTATCATTGGGAATGGGTCTGAGCTCGCAAAAGGGCAAATACCGCTGCCTACGCCTTCCAGCCGGCATTGCACTCTATTAGAAATGGTGTAGTTTCTTTTCTGGGCCGATCTGAGCCGTGCGTGCAGGGTTTAAATACTCCGGCAGGACTAGCGTTTACAACGTTACATCTGCTCACCAAAACTATACTCATATTCAAAACGGTATAAAACAGAAATGTACGAATGAAAATGTGCATGTTGACTGGAAGCAACTCACTGACAATCAATGGGTGTATTAGACCCATAGCTATAATATAAGATATATTTTAAGCACTCGCAAATCTCGCAGTCTCCCCATTGATTAAAGCGATGGCGTTCTAGCGCCCCCTGGCTCATTAAGCGATGGCGCTGGATGAGTTAATAATAAACCTCAGGGAAGAGTGATAAATTGCGGTTTGAGCACTGAGACTGTAGTGTGCATGTAAATGATATCATGGTAATCAATAGGGATGAGTGCTTCTTACCTAAGATGGAGATGTACTGATTTATAAAGGAAATACCAATACAGATGCCCAAACCTGTAACAGGAGACCTGCTCAAAGAAAATTGCCTGTTTTATTTTCATTCGAGACTAGTTTGACATCTGTAAAGGATTCTTGAATAGAGTTCAAATCTGTAGGTCAATAAATACCCTGAGGCACTCCCCTTGAAATACTGAGTGATCTTGAGTGAACTCCATCTACAGCAATCGATTCCGACCTGTCCTGTAACTGTGTAACCAATGATAAGCAAAGGAAATCAAAAACATCCAGCAACCTATTTTAAAGCAGGGTATGATTTAATATATCAAAAGCCCTAGAAAGGTCAATACAGAGAGCAGCATATTCATATTGATGATTTACAGCTGATCGACGGGGGATGCGTGGAGAGAGTCTCGGTCATTAAATTCCTGGGCGTCCCCCTGGAGGATGACCTGACCTGGAGAACCAACACCAAGGCGATCGTGAAGAAGGCACAACAGAGACTCTACTTCCTGAGAATACTCAGGAATTACCACCTCAGACAAGACCTGCTTGTGTCCTTTTACCGCTGCTCCGTGGAAAGCATCCTCACCTACTGCATCAATGTGTGGTTCCTCAGCTGCACAGCCGCAGAGAGGAAGGCGCTCCAGAGGGTCGTCAATTCGACCCAGAAAATCATTGGATGCCCCCTCCCCTCACTGGAAGAACTATACAACTCCCGCTGTCTTAAGAAGGCAGTCAAAATACTGAAGGACCCACACCACCCGGGCAACAAACACCTCATACGGCTGCGCTCGGGCAGGCGTTTCAGCGTCATGCCCACCCGGACTAACAGACTGAAGTTTAGTTTTTATCCCAGGGCCATATGTGCACTAAACTCAGCAAACATTTTAAACAACAATCTCCCCTGCACCCCCCCCCCCCCCCCACGCACACACACACAACACTAAGGGATAGTGCAATTATCTTTTATACCCCCTTGTTTATGTTTATGTTATGTCTATTATGCCTTACTCTTGTTTTTATATATTTAATACTGTGTTTAGGACTGTGTTTTTTATGATCTAGGACTGTGTGACGGCTAGCACCTAGGGCTGCATTTTAAATTCCGTTGTAACACTGTAACAATGACAATAAAGATCATTCTATTCTATTCTATACAATCCCTAGAGAAGTCCATAGAAGTCCCTAAATAAGTCCCTGGTCTACAAGATACACTATACGACTAAGGTACCCATGTACATGTCGAAATACTTCCCAAAGGTCAGTGAATACCACAACCACAACACCAGAGGAAGCTCAACAAATCATGTTGAACCCAGATTCGGCTCAAACAAGGGACTAAACACGTTTAGCAATTATGCCACATCAATGTGGAACGCCCTACCCACAGCTGTAAAGGAATGTGAATCCCTACCCACATTCAAAACCGCTCTTAAAGAGCACCTACGGGAGGCTGCAATTCGAAACTGGCCATCGTAAATGTCCAAACCCCCCCACCCCCACCCCCTCCTAATAGACAGTCTCCTCCCCACCGCATGTATATATTCTCTCCCCACCGTATGTATATTTCTCTCCCGCCCACCCACCCCCTCCTAATGTACAGTATCCTCCCCACCGTAGGTATATGGACCGGTAATTCCTCCCTGAGGGAAGGAGCTGAAAGAGGTGATGTGCTGCTGGGTGAGACTGGTCCTTGATAATACACTTGGAGAGGTGGAGGCAGCGGGAGGTGAAGACGGAGGTGATGTTTGGTAGAGGAGTCCCGACGATCCTGCCTGCCGCCTTCACCACCCTCTGTAGAGCCTCTTGCTCTGACTTTGTGCAGCTGGAGAACCACACAGACACACCGTAGGTCAGCACACTCTCAACCGCACAATGATAGAAGTTGACAAGGCGATTTGGTGGCAGGCCAGCCTGCTTCAGCTTCCTTAGGTAGTATAGGCGTTGCTGAGCTTTCCCGATCACTGAGGCGGTGTTGGTGCTCCAGGACAGGCTCTCACTCACACTGAGACCCAGGAACTTGAACTCTGTGACCCTCTCCACTGCCTCGTTGTTGGTGAGCAGAGGGGAGTGGGTCTATGGGTCTATACTATAGATAAAGGCATTATATAGTTAATACCTGGCTTATATGTTATGGGTCTATAAAGGCATTACATAGTTAATACCTGGCTTATATGTTATGGGTCTATACTATAGAGAAAGACATTATATAGTTAATACCTGGCGTATATATTATGGGTCTATAAAGACATATAGTTAATACCTGGCTTATATGTTATTGGTCTATAAAGACATTATATAGTTAATACCTGGCTTATATGTTATGGGTCTATAGAGAAAGACAATACAGTATATAGTTAAACCTGTTTTATATGTAATGGGTCTAAAAGAAACACATTATAGTAGAAGTATAAAGTATTTTCATTGTTCTAGATGAATAAAGTACTTTCATTATTCTAGATGAATAAAGTCTTCATTATTCTAGATGAATAAAGTATTCATTATTCTAGATGAATAAAATATTTTCATTATTCTAGATGAATAAAGTCTTCATTATTCTAAATGAATAAAGTAATTTGATTATTCTAGATGAATAAAGTCTTCATTATTCTAGATGTATAAAGTCTTTATTATTCTAGATGAATAAAGTATTCATTATTCTAGATGAATAAAGTCTTCATTATTCTAGATGAATAAAGTACTTTCATTATTATAGATGAATAAAGTCTTCATTATTCTAGATGAATAAAGTCTTTACTATTCTAGTTGTATAAAGTCTTTATTATTCTAGATGAATACAGTCTTCATTATTCTAGATGAATAAAGTCTTTATTATTCTAGATGAATAAAGTATTCATTATTCTAGATGAATAAAATATTTTCATTATTATAGATGAATAAAGTCTTCATTATTCTAGATGAATAAAGTAATTTCATTATTCTAGATGAATAAAGTCTTCATTATTCTAGATGAATAAAGTCTTTACTATTCTAGTTGTATAAAGTCTTTATTATTCTAGATGAATACAGTCTTCATTATTCTAGATGAATAAAGTCTTTATTATTCTAGATGAATAAAGTATTCATTATTCTAGATGAATAAAATATTTTCATTATTATAGATGAATAAAGTCTTCATTATTCTAGATGAATAAAGTAATTTCATTATTCTAGATGAATAAAGTCTTCATTATTCTAGATGAATAAAGTATTCATTATTCTAGATGAATAAAGTCTTCATTATTCTAGATGAATAAAGTACTTTCATTATTCTAGATGAATAAAGTCTTCATTATTCTAGATGAATAAAGTCTTCATTATTCTAGACGAATAAAGTCTTCATTATTCCAGATGAATAAAGTCTTCATTATTCTAGATGAATAAAGTCTTCATTATTCTAGATGAATAAAGTCTTCATTATTCTAGATGTATAAAGTCTTTATTATTCTAGATGAATAAAGTATTCATTATTCTAGATGAATAAAGTATTCATTATTCTAGATGAATAAAGTCTTCATTATTCCAGATGAATAAAGTCTTCATTATTCTAGATGAATAAAGTCTTCATTATTCTAGATGAATAAAGTCTTCATTATTCTAGATGTATAAAGTATTTATTATTCTAGATGAATAAAGTCTTCATTATTCTAGATGAATAAAATATTCTCATTATTGTAGATGAATAAAGTGTTTTCATTATTTCAGATGAATAACATATTTTCTTTATTCTGTTTTAAATCTTTTTATTTTCATGAGGTTTCACATTCAATCGACAGATCTACAGAATGTTCAGTGTCACTCTCATGAACAATTTTCACTGTGCTCCCCACTCAATCCATTCTCCCATCTCTCACTCACGCTTACACACACTGGGACATACACACGTGCACGTACACACGCACACACGCACATACAGGCATACACACCAGTGGCGGCTGCTGACCAAATTTTTTGGTGAAGCACAAATTATTATATTATATTATATGTTAAATTATATTTTTAAAACATCCCCCAATGTGTGTGTCAGTGGTGGCTGTGAGTTAAAAATATTGGGGAGGACGGGAGAGATGAAAAAAAATTAATAAAGAAGTACAAACACACCAAACTGAGTCAATTCAGTATTGAGAGCTTGGATCCAAGCTCTTTCATTCATTCTAGTTTGTTGTGTCAATTTCAAAGCTATTTTCTATCAACAATGCAGTCATTAGAAGTGTGCATGTTTGTTTGAATTATGACCAAGATGCATAATCTTAATTAATGAATTGGGCAATAAAGAATTAGAATCTGACCCCCCAACCAACGAACTAGATTCTTGTACCGGATCTCCTCTCTGGTAAACAAGAATACCCTGAAGACTCTGGCAGGAGCACTCATTCAAGGGTACTACGACTATGCTTGCACCTCATGGTACCAAAGCACCTCAAAGGCGCTAAAAACAAGATTACAAACATCACAAAACAAACTGGTCAGACTACTACTTGACCTTACCCCCAGAACCCACCTCACCCCTGCCCACTTTGACAACCTAGGATGGCTTAGAGTAGACGACAGAGTACAGCAACTTGCAATGGGCCTGGTCTACAAGATACACTATACGACTAAGGTACCCATGTACATGTCGAAATACTTCCCAAAGGTCAGTGAATACCACAACCACTACACCAGAGGAAGCTCAACAAATCATGTTAGACCCAGATTCGGCTCAAACAAGGGACTAAACACGTTTCGCAATTATGCCACATCAATGTGGAATGCCCTACCCAAAGCTGTAAAGGAATGTGAATCCCTACCCACATTCAAAACCGCTCTTAAAGAGCACCTACGGGAGGCTGCAATTCGAAACTGGCCACCGTAAATGCCCAAACCCCCCACCACCTCCTAATAGACAGTCTCCTCCCCACCGCATGTTATTCTCTCCCCGCCGTATGTATATTTCTCTCCCACCCACCCACCCCCTCCAAATGTACAGTCTCCTCACTACCGTATGTATATTTCTCTCCCACCCACCCACCCCCTCCTAATGTACAGTCCCCTCCCCATCATATGTATATACTCTGTCAGGATCTATGGGTAACAGTGCTGTATATTTGAATACCGTTCAATTCACCGTGGTATTCACTGACCTTTGGGAAGTATTTTGACATGTACATGGGTACCTTGGTCGTGTAGTGTATCTTGTAGACCATGCCCATTGCAAGTTGCTGTACTCTGTCGTCTACTCTAAGCCATCCTAGGTTGGCAAAGTGGGCAGGGGTGAGGTGGGTTCTAGGAGTCAGGTCAAGCAGTAGTCTGACTAGTTTGTTTTGAGATGTTTGTAACTTGGTTTTTAGTGCCTTTGAGGTGCTTTGGTACCATGAGTTGCAAGCATAGTCGTAGTACCCTTGAATGAGTGCTCCTGCCAGAGTCTTCAGGGTATTCTTGTTTACCAGAGAGGAGATCCGGTACAAGAATCGAGTTCGTTGGTTGACCTTTTTTATTACATTGGATGCCATTTTGTCACAGGAAAGATTAGCCTCTAGGATGGAACCCAGGTAGGTAATTTCATCTTTCCTTGTGACAATATTGTCACCCACTGTAACTGAGAAGCCGTCGGTCTTGCTGAGTTTGTTATTTGAACCGAAGAGAATGGACTCTGTTTTGCCCATGTGTAATGATAGTTTGTTGCCATATGCAGATTTTGCCTAGGTGCTTTGGTACCATGAGGTGCAAGCATAATCGTAGTACCCTTGAATGAGTGCTCCTGCCAGAGTCTTCAGGGTATTCTTGTTTACCAGAGAGGAGATCCGGTACAAAGAATATAGAATAGAAGAATACTTTTAATTGTCATTGCACACAAGTATACAACGAAATTTCAGGGGAGCTCCCACATGACCGTAGTAGTACAACCATACTACACATAACATAACACTGTACATATAAGAGAAATATTTTAAAGTGCATGATGAGCGGTAAACATAATAGTTATCAGTTATCAAGTCCAGGTAAAGTGCATGGTGCACGTGAGGGGACAGTCAATGAGAGTTTAGCAGTCTGACTGCTTGGGGGGAAAAGCTGTTTGTAAATCTTGAGCTCTTATAGCATATTCTCTCCCCACCGTATGTATATTTCTCTCCCACCCACCCACCCCCTCCTAATGTACAGTCCCCTCCCCATCATATGTATATACTCTGTCAGGATCTATGGGTAACAGTACTGTATATTTGCATATCGTATATGTCACAAATGTATCAGTACTAAATACCTGTATGTCATGTATGTCCCTATGCCATAAATGTCATGTGTGTATGTCATAAATGTCACTATGAATTGAAAATGGGGGACCCTGATGTAAACAAGACAAACGTCTTTCTCTGGTCTGCATTCATGCATTCATTCATTCATTCATTCATTCATTCATTCATTCATTCATTCAAGTCCATAAAGAAGTCCCTAGAAGTCCCTAGAAGTCCCTAGAGAAGTCCCTAGAAGTCCCTAGAGAAGTCCCTAAAGAAGTCCCTAGAAGTCCCTAGAGAAGTCCCTAAAGAAGTCCCTAGAGGTCCCTAGAGAAGTCCCTAGAAGTCCCCAGAGAAGTCCCTAAAGAAGTCCCTAAAGAAGTCCCTAGAAGTCCCTAGAAGTCCCTAGTAGTCCCTAGAAGTCCCTAGAGAAGTCCCTAGAAGTCCCTAGAGAAGTCCCTAGTAGTCCCTAGAAGTCCCTAGAAGTCCATAGAGAAGTCCCTAGAAGTCCCTAGAAGTCCCTAGAGAAGTCCCTAGAAGTCCCTAGAGAAGTCCCTAGAAGTCCCTAGAGAAGTCCCTAGAAGTCCCTAGAGAAGTCCCTAAAGAAGTCCCTAAAGAAGTCCCTAGAAGTCCCTAGAGAAGTCCCTAGAAGTCCCTAGAGAAGTCCCTAGAAGTCCCTAGTAGTCCCTAGCAGTCCCTAGAGAAGTCCCTAGAAGTCCCTAGAGAAGTCCCTAGAAGTCCCTAGAGAAGTCCCTAGAGAAGTCCCTAAAGAAGTCCCTAGAAGTCCCTAAAGAAGTCCCTAAAGAAGTCCCTAAAGAAGTCCCTAGAAGTCCCTAGAAGTCCCTAGAGAAGTCCCTAGAAGTCCCTAGTAGTCCCTAGCAGTCCCTAGAGAAGTCCCTAGAAGTCCCTAGAGAAGTCCCTAAAGAAGTCCCTAGAGAAGTCCCTAAGAAGTCCCTAGAAGTTCCTAAAGAAGTCCCTAGAAGTCCCTAGAAGTCCCTAGAAGTCCCTAGTAGTCCCTAGAAGTCCCTAGAGAAGTCCCTAGAAGTCCCTAGAAGTCCCTAGAAGTCCCTAGAGAAGTCCCTAGAGAAGTCCCTAGTAGTCCCTAGAAGTCCCTAGTAGTCCCTAGAAGTCCCTAGTAGTCCCTAGAAGTCCCTAGAGAAGTCCCTAGAAGTCCCTAGAGAAGTCCCTAGAAGTCCCTAGAAGTCCCTAGAGAAGTCCCTAGAAGTCCCTAGAGAAGTCCCTAGAAGTCCCTAGAGAAGTCCCTAGAGAAGTCCCTAGAGAAGTCCCTAGAGAAGTCCCTAGAGAAGTCCCTAGTAGTCCCTAGAAGTCCCTAGAGAAGTCCCTAGTAGTCCCTAGAGAAGTCCCTAGAGAAGTCCCTAGAGAAGTCCCTAGTAGTCCCTAGAAGTCCCTAGAGAAGTCCCTAGTAGTCCCTAGAGAAGTCCCTAGAGAAGTCCCTAGAAGTCCCTAGAGAAGTACCTAGAAGTCCCTAGAGAAGTCCCTAGAGAAGTCCCTAGTAGTCCCTAGAAGTCCCTAGAGAAGTCCCTAGAAGTCCCTAGAGAAGTCCCTAGAGAAGTCCCTAGAGAAGTCCCTAGAAGTCCCTAGAGAAGTAAATAAAGAGAGTAGCACATTTATGATGTACAATATAATGTATCACTAAATAAGCTGCAGATAAGGTGCTGTGTCCAGATTTGAAACCAGACTGGTGAGAACGCTTTTAGTTGAGAGAGTTGATCAGAGATTCCAGGATGTTTGCTGAGCAGGAGCGGCTAGAGGTGCAGTGATATTCATTTACTAGGCTCACCGGCGGCATGCAGAGGAAGTACATTGGCAGATGTCCATATCTTGGGTACTTATAAATAATTTATCAGATTGCAGCAGCAGATAATGATGTAACAGTAAATCACACTCATTCAGCTCAAAAGGGCAAGGAGCATGGAAGCTATAGCTGAAAAATATGTATATGAAGAATAGGTATTGAAAGTATAAAAGTTGCAATTACAGATAAAATCACCATCACGCACTGATAACGACCGTGCCATACTGAAGGCCTGTATTCAAAATTCAGTGTGTATGGTTTCATGCAAAACCTTTGGAAAGAAGAGATATTCTGTCTTCCTGTTCACGGACAAACAAAATCGTATGCAAAATAATTGCATGCAAAAAGCGTGGGATATTATCAAGTGACAATGATCTCAATTCAAGCCATCACAGAAACAAGGACACGTCATAGATGTGAAGCATTCTTACATAGATTGAACTGGTCTTACACAAAGTGCCATGCCTGTGAGCCGAACCAGTGTTCGAATTATGTGGGGGCCAATGGGGGCTCAGCCCCCGTAGATAGAGTCTGAGCCCCCATAGTCAACAACACCAGTGAGGGTCTCTCAAAAAATTTATATTAATTTTTTTTTAATATATATATATTTTTTTTTCAATGTACGAATTAGTATTATTTATGTTACCTAAATAAATTGTTAATAGATAATATTTGTCTTTTCAGTTTTTAAAATAACCGAGTAATTAATGTTGTGGAATAGGCTGCGTTTCACCTCCAAGCCGCTATGCGTCGCCCATTAGCGTGTCTAACGCTTCTCCAACCAATTTGGTGAAGAAGAAGCAGCCAGCTTAACGTTATCAATCAATCAATCAATCAAATGTATTTGTATAGCACGTTTAAACATGACGCTTGTCAACCAAAGTGCTTCACATGGCTAAGCTAAGTACAAAGAAAAGTATAAAATAAACAGAGAAATAAAATAAAATCAACGGATAGACAAAGGAAAAACAGAACAACACGTCAACAAGTACGGCAAGAGTCAAAGTGAGTCAGGGAAGGCCAGGCGATATAGGTGGGTTTTGAGTTTTGATTTAAAAGACTCGATGGAGGGGGCAGATTTGATGGACATGGGGATGCTGTTCCAGAGGTCAGGGGCTGCGACCGCAAAAGCACGTCCCCCCCTAGACTTGAAGTTGGACCTACGAGTGTATGTAAACAGGAGGTTGCCCAATGTGCCCATGGTCCGCAATGTGTCCTGCAACTGCGACTCAAGTAAAAAGTAAACAGTACCCGCCACAAGGCTGTACAAGGCTGGACAGCTTCGTCTTTATAAAAAGGCCAAAGGCTAGTCAAAGACTTTGACTAATGCTGTTAGCGCAGCAGCTAGCAGCGCTACTGGTTGACACTGCTAGTAGTGTTAGCCCTGCTCCTGTGCTAGTAGTGTTACCGTGGCTGTCACTGCCAGACCCGAGTCTCCACCTAGACTGCGCTGCTGCTCAACCACCACAATGCTGGGGACCGAGTCAGTGGACCTTTTGGAAAACTAAATACAGCTGGTTATTTGCCAAGGAGGTAAATGGAGGTAAATGCTGCTGTTAACACTTTCCGTGCCGGAGCTCGGTGCCCCGGAACCTCCTTGAATGCCGCGACCCACTTCAATGTTAGCATTAATACAATAATACAATAGAATACACAAAAACGTTGTCATTTTTCGGCCTATTTATGAATAGTTTTCAAATAAACGCTAGATTATCGATAGTATATGTGTACGTATGCACGCTATAGAGGCAATCTGAAAAATCGATTCTCTTATTTCCTCATCAGCGATCGCGGACACAGACACATCACACATAGGGCAAACGCTGAGATCTCAGCGAATACAACTCTGATTATCCCAAGACTGGTAAAATAGATTCCTTACCTCAGATCAGATGTTCTCCAAAAAGATCATTCCAATTCCTGATCACCATTCCAAATATCGATCACGCTTATTGATTGAGTATTGGCTGCTGTAAATATATATTCCAGGCTGACCTGGAATAAGCGACTGACCTGCAGTTACACAGGGATAGATGATAGGGGGCGCTTTTTTCCATTCTGAGCTCCTGTAGGGGCTGCTGTACCAACGGGAGACTCGGTTGATGAAATATGATTTCAGATCGCTAATAAAACAATAAAACGATATTTGTCGTCATCGGCACTCAGTGGGGGGGCTAATAAAACGAGTAATGTCGTCCGTGGCACTGAAAGTGTTAAGTGCCATACAACTATTTATTTTCCATTCGATCTTTTTGTTAGTTTTTGATTTATAAGTGCAGAGTCAAATAAATGTTCATTCAAGTTCATAAATTTGGTCTCATTTTTCAAATTAAATTGTTGTATTATTTGATCAGATGCAAAATGTAATAAGTATGGCATTATATATCAGAGGTGAGTAAGAAAATTAACAAATATTGATGGTTAAGAATGAGGCTGAATAATGACATCACACAATAGTGTTGTAATCACGGCGAGAGCCTTCTTCACCCCTCCTCCTTCCTCACCATCACGGCGGAAGCCTTCCTCACCCCTCATCCTCTCACACCCTTATATGGGCAGCATCCGATCCCCGGATTCCCACGCTGCCAATATACTAATTGACGCGGCTGAGAGGGATCCCCTCATCAGCGAGATGGTACTTCAGCCCACGGAAATTTGGTCTCATTTTTCAAATTAAATTGTTGTATTATTTGATCAGATGCAAAATGCAAATAAGTATGGCATTATATATCAGAGGTGAGTAAGAAAATTAACAAATATTGATGGTTAAGAATGAGGCTGAATAATGACATCACACAATAGTGTTGTAATCACGGCGAGAGCCTTCTTCACCCCTCCTCCTTCCTCACCATCACGGCGGAAGCCTTCCTCACCCCTTATCCTCTCACACCCTTATATGGGCAGCATCCGATCCCCGGATTCCCACGCTGCCAGTATACTAATTGACATGGCTGAGAGGGATCCCCTCATCAGCGAGATGGTACTTCAGCCCACGGATCCTGCTCTACCTTCGTCGGAGTGTTAACCTTACTTCCTAGGTACGACAACTAACCCTAGCCTTGCTACTCAAGCCTTGTTGAATTACCTTGTCCTAATCCTGTTCTCTCTGTGCCCCAGGACCACCGCTCCGGTACTCCGCTCACCCGGACGCCCCGTGCGGCACATGGAACGCATCATTCCTCATCTCAAGAACATTCTTGTACCTGTCGCACATTCCTAACTTGTAAAACTCTGCTTGGAAGGTCATAATTAAAACCAACCTAAACTGCTCCATTCTCTCTCCTCCTGTGTTCTGCAATTGGGCTCTGCCAACCCCTATCCTAACAAATAGTCTAATGATTAGTGTTGTGAAGGATCAGATTAAACCGAATATATATATTTATTTATGGATATATATTGAATAGTATTTGTATATCGTTTGATATCCCTTGTATATTCCTTGTACATATACACGGAATATCCCTTTATTCTACTACAGCCCATAATAGTTCATTCTCTTATTGGACAAAAGGACCAGGCGTCAGGGACCGGCCCCTGGCGTTCAAGTTCAAAGGTACCGACGAGACATGCCCTTACTAGCCCCAGCTCCGCGCAGGAATACGGCTACCGAAAGCAGAGTGGCCCTATTTGTCCACTGTGCATATAAATATGGCGCAAGAAATGTAGAATTCCCCTTAGTCCTTTACCCTTCTACCCAACTAAGTAACAAGACGTGAAGCCTCACCCCACGATACCGCGTGCGGTGTAGTATGGCCGGTTTGGCCTTAGAATAGCAGTGAGACCTCGTGCGAATTAATAGCTGAATTGCCAGAGTTTGGCACCGTATTTCTATTAAGTAATAATAGTCTATTATGTATGGTGCATCGTGCGGTTAGAGTTCTAAAGTGAGCAGCACCCCCATCGCTTCCTCGTGTTATCTAGAGTCTTAACCAGGTTGGGCAGACCACACGTGGTGCTTTCATCCGAGGAGTTCTAGGCGAGGACCGAGTGGACCTGCACATTGGATTACCTACCCCGACGACTGCTGAGCCCTATACGGCATGGAATATCTATTTGCTTTGGTGCTTTGATTTGTGGAGCGGATAATCGCCAACACCGGTGAGTGTTGGATTTACCCCGAGAGGAGCCAAGGTGAGACGGCGCTCAGACCAGACTGAGGTCGCCTCGCTTCTTCTTCGTTGTGGACTTACAGCTACAGCTACAGCTATCGTCTACAAGAGAGCCCAAGTGTATTCATCTGTGGATCAAGATTCTACGGGCACTGTGTTCTGTACCTGAATTCTCCCTAGAAATCGTTGACCAGACGGGATACAGCCGACGGCTCTCCTACCCCCCCTACTGGCTTACAACCGGCAGGACCCTTTACAGTATATCCCGCTATAATCATTAAGTGCCATCGTTATAATTCCCTAAGAGCCAGGTTGTATACTTGCTTCCTGCGTAACCAGAGATTGGACATTCAGTGTTGATTTGCCTACGAATACTCATTTGCCTTACAAGTGCATTCAAATCATAAATGTAATAAGTAACTATTATATGTACCTTTTGCTATATATTAAATATTTGACTATTACCTTTGTGTGGACCTGATTTCATATGTGGGAAAGTGTTCATCATACTTAGATATCGTGTACTGTATGGCCAGTAATTAAAGTACATAAAGCGGTAGTGGTTTAATGATACCATACTTATCAATACAGTCAGGGAATTGTACCCCTCAGTTACAATTGGTCCTTCGAGCCGGAGGGTAATTAGTGTAATATTAATATAGTGGTATTAATATTGAAATGGCCTATGATGAACACTCCACGAAACGGTCCTCCTAAAGTAGAACGCCCGCAGCGTAGACGACAGCCACCTCAGTACTTAGAGGATTACGCTGCCAGTATACTACCTAGTCTTCTACAAACGGTAAACGCGGTAAAAGTAGAAAGTAAAATTATGTCCGACCCTATTAACCAGGATACCCCGACCACAGAGGCCCTAGTGGGTTCTAATGTAACTGACCAAGCTCACGGTGGGGACCAGGAGGGAACTGACACGACTTTACCCCCCGCCAAGACCGAAGAAGTAGTCCCCCCAGAGCCCCGGGAGGGAGACAACCCTCCAGAGATGGAACTCTGCACGGAACAAGATGAGGAGAGCGCCGAGGGGATAGAGCTCCAGGACTCCCCGCAGGGGAACGCATCCCCAACGAGTACAGCCAGGAGCGGCTCACCTCTACAAGCGTCTTCCCCCAGCGAGGCGGAGAGGATGCTGTCACAGGCGTTCTTCGCCAGCCTGACAGCCTCTACCGAACGCGATCGACTTCAGGGTGAACGCGATCGACTTCAGGGTGAACGCGATCGACTCCAAGCACAGACGCTTAGCGAGCGCGAACAACTCCAAGCGCAGCAACGGAGCGAAGAAGAGCACATACGTCTGGAGCTGAGACGCCTTCAGACGGAAGAGAATATGGCAAGAGACCGGGCCGACACCCAGCGTGCCGCTGCCGGTGCCCAAAGAGAAGCAGATCTCACCAAGCGCGACGCCGAGCGCGACAGACTATAAGCCGAGCGCGACAGACTACAAGCGCAGCTAATGGAGCAGCTGATCACCAGGGCAACACCCCCTCCCTCCACAAGGGGTTCCAGGGCCTCGTCAAGACACGTGTCAAGGGCACCCTCCCCTGACCGAGCAGGCGACCTTGAACTCGACCACCAGAGAGAGTCTACACCCCCATCCGAACTCCTTCCCCGACCGGTCCAAGTGAGACCCAGCTACAAGGAAGGAACGGCGGACACCGCGGAGAGGCTAAATAAACGACTACAGGATCTAGATGACCTGGCAGAAGAAGAAGAGGGAGAAGAGGAGAGTCAAGCCCGACAGCAGCACATTACTCCACAGGACCAGGAGGTCCAGTACAGCCCAGGCTATACCCCCGCGGCTCTGCGCTACAGACCCCCGACTCGATTCACGGGTGAGCATGACGCACGACCAGTCCCGAGGAATAGCACCTGGACCAGCGGGCCATGGTACCCTGCCAGTACCAGCCCACCGAGAGGCGTAAGAAGAGACTCGCCCAGGAGGCCTCTCTTCCAACGCTCACCGATGTGCCAGCCATCCATGGCGTCATACATTGGCACACCGACATTTCCAGACTTCACCCATGAGAATCGAGCACAGTACACGGAGCTCCGGATGTGCTTAGAGACAATGATGGTGGATGTCGCTGATGAACGCCACAAGTATGCAATATTATTGAAGCACCTGAAAGTGCCCCAAGCGCACAACATAGCGCTGGCCTATGCCACCTCTACGACCCCATACACCGCGGCTCTAGCAGCGCTGGACCAGAGATATGGACGTATATGGGATTACGTAATACAGGAGATAAGGCATATTGACCGCCTACCCCCAGCAACAGACAATCGCTCACTAGACGACCTGTCTATAAAAGTACAATCCCTGGTAGGGATGCTGGGGGCGCAACCAGAAAAGGGTATGCACGAACTATACGCAAACTCGAACGTCGAGAGGATTTTAGAGAAGCTGCCGCCCGCCCGACAAGAGCGCTTCAGGCGGCAAAGAGACCACCGTGATCCTAACGGTCCCGAGCCATCCCTCCTAGACTTAGCCGACTTCCTGGCGAGAGAAGTCAGCAGCCTACGGCTGGATACGTTCGTGCGGAGCACACCAAGCTCCAGAGAGGGACCTAGGAGAGTAAACGATGGCCGAAGATCGGTGACTGTCATGCACCAATCAGAATCAGTACCGAGCAGCAAGAACCACAGTACCCCCTCGATGAAAGAGAAGTGGAAGATGGTGTGCCCGTACTGCGAGAAGGAACACTGGTTGTCACAATGTGACCAGTTCAAGAAGATGACCGCTGAAGAAGTGAGTCACTGGATAAAGTCCAACAGGCGCTGTTACCGATGTGCGCGCAGTCACATGGCAGCCGAGTGCCGCCTAAAGAAGAGGTGTAGTCGGTGTGACGGAGCCCATCTAGATGTCCTACACGACAGTAACAAAAGAAAGCCTGCACCATCCAGCAGCACAAAGGCAAGTGTTATGTACATTGACCCCGCTAGCAGCAGCGGCGCCCAGGTGCTCTTAAAGGTGGTCCGTGTAACACTGAGTTACCAAGATAAGATCATGGACACTTACGCCGTCCTTGATGACGGGTCAGAGAAGACCCTTCTCCTCGCGTCCGCTGCGGCCCAGCTGGGGCTACGGGGGAGCGAGAACCAGATGACTATTCGGACAATAAGACGAGATCTAAAGACGATAAAGGGCGAGAATGTCTCCTTCACTATCGCAGCAAGCGGGCAGCCCGAGAGACGGTACAGGATTACTAATGCTTTCACCAGCCAAGAAATAGGACTATCGCAGTACACCTACCCCATCGCCAAGCTGATGGAGAAATATGTGCACCTGCGTCAACTCCCCATCCCGCTCATAGACGGTGCCACCCCGACCCTGCTGATAGGCTCCGACCATGCAGACCTCATAGTCCCGATAGACCGGGTCCATACAGGACCCAGAGGTTGTCCTGCAGCAGTCGAGACCCGCCTAGGATGGACATTACAAGGCCCCCTCGCCAAGTCTCTTAACCGAACAGCAGCCACTAGCTGCCTCCACTCCAGAGCGACAGAAGGAGACACCACACTCCTGCAGCATGTCGAGAGGCTATGGACACTAGAGACAATGCCCTTTAAGAACGAAAAGAAAGACATTCGTTCTAAGGAAGATATCTACGCTATAGCCCTCCTCGAGCACGGGACAAAGAGAGTCAACGTCAACGGAGTGATGAGATACGCAACTCCACTCCTGAGGCGAGAGGGAATGCCCACCTTTTGCGCTACAAAAGAGGCGACGGAGCGGTATCTATTGAACACAGAGCGGCGCCTAGCCAAAGACCCCGCTCAAGAAGCTGTGTACCGCGCTGAGATTAACAAATTAATCACAGCGGGACACATAAAGAAAATTGACATTAAAGAGGCCGATCAGACGACCGAATCATGGTACGTGCCGCACCACAAGGTCCACCACAACGGCAAGGATCGCATTGTGTTTAACTGCAGCTACCAGATCGGATCACAAAATCTGAATAAAGAACTCTTGGCCGGCCCAACACTCGGCCCCTCCCTACTAGGCGTGCTACTACGCTTCCGCCAGGACAAGGTGGCTATCAGCGGCGACATCAAAGGGATGTTCCTGCAGGTGAGACTAGTGGAGGAGGACAAGCCCCTGCTGCGGTTCCTATGGAGAGAGAGGATCGGAGATGAGCACCCAGCCATCTATCAATGGGAAGTCCTCCCTTTCGGAACCACATGCAGCCCATGCTGTGCTACGTTTGCACTGCAAAAGCACATCGCAGAGGACCCAGCAGCAGATGAAGAGGTCCAACAAAGTGTGACAAATAGTTTCTACGTGGACAACTGTTTACAAAGCGTCTCGACGCCAGAAGAAGCCGAGGCTCTCCTACTCAAGCTCCGCGCCTCCCTGATCAAAGGCGGCTTTGATCTCAGGCAGTGGGCCAGCAGCGACCCGCAAGTACTGCGCAGCCTCTCCCCCGAGGACAAGGCCGCGAGCAGCGACACCTGGATGGCGACCATCCCAGGAGAAGCCCAAGAAATGACACTAGGACTAGTCTGGCGCTTCAAAACAGACTCGCTCCATTATAGACACAAACCCCTGATCAAGGAGCAGGGAAGGTCGACGGCAATACCGACCACCAGACGGAGTGTATACAGAACACTCGCCAGACAATATGACCCGTTGGGATGTATTCTACCTTACACCACCAGGGCAAAGATGATTGTAAGAGCGCTATGGGACAAAGACCAGGGCTGGGACGATCCCATACCCGAACACCTTGCATCCACATGGAGAGAGTGGGAGACGGAACTCCGCTCACTCCCAGGTGTTAATATACGCCGCAGCTACTTCCCACCCACAGTGAGGCCAGAGACATGCAAGATCGACCTGCACGTATTCAGCGACGCCTCCGAAGTAGCCTACGGTTCGGTGGCTTACTTGCGTGCCCGAGAGGAGGGAGGAGAAATACATACTGCTTTCATCCTGGCTCGCTCAAGAATAGCCCCACGCAAGCAACAATCTATCCCGCGCCTAGAGCTCTGCGCAGCCCTAGCAGGAGCGCAGCTCGCCACGTTA
Source organism: Notolepis coatsorum (assembly GCF_963971535.1). Lineage (NCBI taxonomy): Eukaryota > Metazoa > Chordata > Actinopteri > Aulopiformes > Paralepididae > Notolepis > Notolepis coatsorum. The sequence goes on from NC_140170.1 coordinate 95,065,988, forward strand.
ATCCAACGTGAACTCACCATCCCGGTGCAAAGAACAATCTTGTGGTCAGACTCCACGACCGTACTCACATGGATCCGGTCTGATTCGTGCAGATACAAGGTCTTCGTGGGAGTCAGAGTCACCGAGATTCAAGAGTTAACAGAAGTAACCAGCTGGAGGTATGTGGACACCAAACACAACCCAGCTGACGTCATCACCCGGGGAATGTCCCTGGATGACCTCACCCGTCACAACCTCTACAGTGACGGGCCAGAGTTCCTCAAGCTCCCCGAAGAAGAGTGGCCTACACCCACCCCACGGGAGGCGAGTAAAGAGGAGGCAGAGAACAAGAAACCTATGTTCTGTGGGTTGACACACACACTCGTCCCCACAGACCCGGTTCTAGACGATTGCCTCACCCTAGAGAGTGCGCAGCTAAAGACATTTCTGTGGCACCACCCAGAGGTTCAGCCCACAACTGACATTTCAGCAGCTGACTACGAAGAAGCAGAACTCCTTCTACTACAACGAGCCCAGAGAGACTCGTTCCCCGATGAGCTAGCCTGTCTACAGGGAGCAAAGCCCGTCCCATCAGACAGCAGACTGCTCCACCTAGCCCCCGAGAGCGACGCCCATAATCTCATCAGAGTGGGTGGTCGTCTGCGGAGAGCCCCAGACCTACCGGATGACGTTAAGTACCCGATAGTCTTGAACAGCCGACACAAGGTCACAGAGCTGATCATAAAGAAATACGACGAGGATGTGCACCACGCAGGGGCAGAGAGAGTCTTCGCGGAGATCAGACGTCGTTATTGGATACTGCAAGGGAGAGAAGCAGTGCGGCGCTTCCAGCGAACCTGTCTAGACTGCCGTAAGTGGGGCGCGCAGCCCAGTATACCCCGGATGGCTGACCTACCTCCCTGTCGCCTCCGACTCGGCGACAAGCCCTTTCACTCTACCGGTATGGACTGTTTTGGCCCGCTGTATATAAAGAGAGGAAGAGGAACCGAGAAGCGGTGGGGTATTGTATTCAAATGCATGACCACCAGAGCGATACATATCGAACTCCTCCCAACCATGAGCACAGACTCATTCCTTATGGCCTTCCGAAGATTCACATCACGGAAAGGAAAACCGTCTACATTGTTGTCTGATCACGGGAAAAACTTCAAAGGCGGAGAAAGAGAGCTGAGAGAGAGCTTCCAAGCTATGGGCCCAGAACTTAAGACCCACCTCGCTCCATCCCAGATTGACTTCCAGTTTAATCCCCCGAACGCACCTCACTTCGGTGGAACCTGGGAACGAGAAGTACGTTCCATAAAGACAGCCCTGTACGCCGTGCTTGGGGCCCAGACTGTGGCGGAAGAAGTCCTAATGACAGTCCTCGCGGAGATCGAGGGAGTATTGAACTCAAAGCCCCTCGGTTACGTCTCAAGTGATGTAGCAGATGTCGACCCAGTCACCCCCAACACCCTCTTGATGGGGCGGCTGGACCCCGCGCTACCACAGACAATGTACAGGCCTGAAGAAGCGAACGGCCGAAGAATGTGGAGGTACAGTCAAGTACTGGCTGACAAGTTTTGGAACAGCTTCCTACTCCACTAACTACCGTCTCTACAGACCCGCCAGAAGTGGGTAAAAGAGAGAGACAATTTGACAGAAGGAACAGTCGTCATGATTATCGACCAGTCACTACCCAGAGCTATGTGGCCGGCTGGCCGCGTAAGCAAAGTGATCACCGGTGCCGATGGAAAGGTCCGAGCAGCTGAAGTGCTCGTCCAAGGACGGACTTACACCCGACCCGTGGCGAGGCTAATAGAACTGCCAAGGCTCCCTGATACTATTGATGACGACCATGACCCCATGACTTTGTGAGTTGACTGACCCTTACAGCGGACATTGAGTAGTGGACAGTGCGGTTAATCTGTCTCTGCTTAGCTAATTAGGTGGGACTAATTAGGGGGCGGCTGTTGTGAAGGATCAGATTAAACCGAATATATATATTTATTTATGGATATATATTGAATAGTATTTGTATATCGTTTGATATCCCTTGTATATTCCTTGTACATATACACGGAATATCCCTTTATTCTACTACAGCCCATAATAGTTCATTCTCTTATTGGACAAAAGGACCAGGCGCCAGGGACCGGCCCCTGGCGTTCAAGTTCAAAGGTACCGACGAGACATGCCCTTACTAGCCCCAGCTCCGCGCAGGAATACGGCTACCGAAAGCAGAGTGGCCCTATTTGTCCACCGTGCATATAAATATGGCGCAAGAAATGTAGAATTCCCCTTAGTCCTTTACCCTTCTACCCAACTAAGTAACAAGACGTGAAGCCTCACCCCACGATACCGCGTGCGGTGTAGTATGGCCGGTTTGGCCTTAGAATAGCAGTGAGACCTCGTGCGAATTAATAGCTGAATTGCCAGAGTTTGGCACCGTATTTCTATTAAGTAATAATAGTCTATTATGTATGGTGCATCGTGCGGTTAGAGTTCTAAAGTGAGCAGCACCCCCATCGCTTCCTCGTGTTATCTAGAGTCTTAACCAGGTTGGGCAGACCACACGTGGTGCTTTCATCCGAGGAGTTCTAGGCGAGGACCGAGTGGACCTGCACATTGGATTACCTACCCCGACGACTGCTGAGCCCTATACGGCATGGAATATCTATTTGCTTTGGTGCTTTGATTTGTGGAGCGGATAATCGCCAACACCGGTGAGTGTTGGATTTACCCCGAGAGGAGCCAAGGTGAGACGGCGCTCAGACCAGACTGAGGTCGCCTCGCTTCTTCTTCGTTGTGGACTTACAGCTACAGCTACAGCTATCGTCTACAAGAGAGCCCAAGTGTATTCATCTGTGGATCAAGATTCTACGGGCACTGTGTTCTGTACCTGAATTCTCCCTAGAAATCGTTGACCAGACGGGATACAGCCGACGGCTCTCCTACCCCCCCTACTGGCTTACAACCGGCAGGACCCTTTACAGTATATCCCGCTATAATCATTAAGTGCCATCGTTATAATTCCCTAAGAGCCAGGTTGTATACTTGCTTCCTGCGTAACCAGAGATTGGACATTCAGTGTTGATTTGCCTACGAATACTCATTTGCCTTACAAGTGCATTCAAATCATAAATGTAATAAGTAACTATTATATGTACCTTTTGCTATATATTAAATATTTGACTATTACCTTTGTGTGGACCTGATTTCATATGTGGGAAAGTGTTCATCATACTTAGATATCGTGTACTGTATGGCCAGTAATTAAAGTACATAAAGCGGTAGTGGTTTAATGATACCATACTTATCAATACAGTCAGGGAATTGTACCCCTCAGTTACAATTAGACTGTTGTGTGATGTGATGTGATTGATTGAAAACTGTAACATATTGCAGAATGGGCACAATACAGTACGGCTCAATACACACAATTGTTAAGGAGATGCAGACCAGAGAAAGACTTTCGTCTTGTTTACATCAGGGTCCCCCATTTTCAATTCATAATGACATTTATGACATACACAACATACAGATATAAAGATATATATCATGACATTAATGACATACATGATGACATAGATATACAGTACTGTTACATTTGTGACATACAATATATACAAATATACAGTACTGTTAAACAGAGATCCTAACAGAAAATAAATACATACGAGGGGGAGGAAACTGTACATTAGGAGGGGGTGGGAGGGGGGGTTTGGACATTTACATGGGCCAGTTTCATTAGTTTTCATTAGTATTAGACTCTAATCCTAATGAGATATTCCTCTAAATATGACTTCGAAAACTGACAAAATTTCAGGAAAAAAATAGTTAAAAAAAGAAATTCAGGGGGCCCCCATAGCTCTCAGGTGATAACTCGAACCCTGAGCCGAACCACTAGGAACAGAATGGCTAAGTGTGAGTGAATTCATTAATTAATGAGTTAAGGTCATTCATAAATAATTTAAAAAAAATCATAGCTATACCACTACATTATTTCCTCAGTAATTGTTTTGTTGCATTTGTGATGCATTTGAAATTTAAAAGTCAGTAGCCTACGATTGGAACATGGCAGCGGAAGGTAATGTCAAGTAAACTGATGCTTGTCTGCAATTTATGCTGCTATTGGAGTGAAATGCATAGCTTACAAATGCAAGAAAACATTTAGACATTGATGGCAAGCTAAATAGCCTATGCTACAGAATTATTTCAAGAATATAACTTTAAGTGGCCAAAATCAGCTTAACCCTTTCACTGCCACACGACAGAAGGTTAGCCCTTTACTATTACACAACCGACGGCGATGCTCCATCATTAGCTAATGATGCTAATGATGGAGCATCGCCGTCGGTTGTGTGATAGTAAAGGGCTAACCATATTTTTTTTTTTTTATTGGTCTTTTTCCCCCTCCATTTTCCTCCGATTTTCTCCCATCCCAATGTTAGTCGTATGCCAATTCCCAGTCCCTTCCTGGTCGCTGCGCTTTACCCCCCACAGTCAGATCATTTGGGAGAGTGGAGGCTACCACGTGCTTCCTCCGACACACGTCCAGCCAATCACCGCTTCTTTTCACCTGGCAGCGCGGATTCTCATTGAGAGGGCGTAGCGTGTGGGAGGACCACACTATCCCCCTCACGTCCAATCCGCGCTTAGCAGGCGCCCCGACCGAACTGTAGGAGTCGCTGTTTTACAACGACCCGGACCCACCCCGCCAGCTTCTCCCACCCTCTGATACAGCCAATTGTATCAGTGCAGACGGCCAGCCAAGCTGGTGACAACCCCGGAGCTGTGAGCTGGATTCGAACAGGCGAACCAAGCTCACAGCTCCGGGGCTGGTGACGAACGCAATCTCCGCTCGACCACCTAACCGCCTAAGGGCTAACCTTCTGTATTGTCACAGTGAAAGGGTTAACCGGCTGTCGTGTGGCAGTGAAAGGGTTAACTGTGGAACTTTATATAGCACATTTAACAGACTAATGTTGCAGCACCACACATAGTAGTGTGTGGCTATTATGTTTGATTACACTTGCACTGTCAAAAAATTTCTTGAAGTCCCTTGATATTGGAGCTCAATGGAAAGCAGCCATCACTGCCCACCACTACATTCTAAGCCGATGGCGAGTGGGCGGAGCGAAACAATACACATCTTCTAGTTTTTATATAGTTCTAGTAGCAAGAGACCACCGTTACCCAAAGCTGTAAAGGAATGTGAATCACTACCCACTTTCAAAACCACTCTCAACCCCCTCCAATGTACAGTAAATGACCAAGTATGGTTCTGTTTAGGGATGTCCGATATTATTATATTTTTTTATTTTTATTTTTTTTTACATTTCTATAACCTTTATTTACCCAGGCAAGCAAGTAAGAACAAATTCTGATTTTATTTATTGTCAAAAGTATGCATAATGTTATGTTAATTCCACAACAAGACATATGTAATGTTAATTACCTGAAATTATTCAGTTTTTGGGGGGGGGGGGGACCCTGCATATATCGGTATCGGTTGATATCGGTATCGGAAATTAAGAGTTGGACAATATCGGTATATCGGTATCGGTAAAAAAGCCAATATCGAGCATCCCTAGTTCTGTCAATATTCCAATGTACAGTTTTGCAGTACAGTTGTACAGTGTCCCCCACCCACCCCTCCTTTATTTATTGTAGTCAGTTCTATTTTTCTTTGCCTGCCTTGCAGTGAATTTGTGTTGTGCCTTTGGACTTGCTCTCATTTATGAGATTATTCTTTGTTTTGTATTTTGCCCTCTGCCAGTCTTAGCTGAGCTATTCCTTGTTTTGTTTGCTGCTGCCTTTGAAGTAAAGACTTTTTATACTATTCACCCCTGGCTCCACGTCTCGTATTGCCTGCTGCCTCTTATCCTCGTTCTGTTCAGCAATAGACCTGTCGCTAAACCACGCCCCAAAATAGAATTTGTCCAATCATATCACAGCAAAAACTTCGCTGCAGAAAACTCGGTCAACACCAGAAAAGCCATTTGTGGGCTGCATCAAACCAGACGGCTGTGATCAAAACCACTGTGTAAGAGTTCAGTTTATATGTTATTATCTACCTAATATCCGATGGTGAAACGCTGTGCGTGGGGTACCTGTAATTCGGACACCAGGTACCCTGAAAGACTGGATGGAGGAGTATATTTCATACCTTTCCCGAAGCCTAAACGAAAACTAGAGAAATGCAAGCGATACACATACACAACTGAATGTGAAGACCATTACCAAGGACACTTATGTTTGCTCAAAGGTAAGGTCAATTCATAAAGACATAATATTTGACGGCATGTATTAGAAACGTAGACCAAACTATTAGTTTGCTAACGTTTGACTTTGACTGCTGTTACCTTTTTCTGTGTTAACTCGAACCTTAGTAAGAGTACAGGAGAGTGTTATCTTCACTCTAGGGCCGAAGTGGTCATGTACAGTCACGTACTGTTTTAACGTACTGTCCGGACTTCGGGGTAAATCCCTCTTGATGTGTGGTGGTGACAATAATCACTGGAAACAGTTATCTTCAGGACTGTGCATTTATTTCCATTGTATTCTTCATATCATGCTGTTGACTAACGTTACATATCTCACAACAAGCTACCTGCTTCTGTTGTTCTTCCTGTGTACAGTCTGTCTCATCACATATTCGCTCCTTGCGTAGCTGACCTGTATGCGTGGGTGCCTCCCTCTTAAAGGAACAGACCATAATCTTATAACACTACCCCCACTCTGGATGGCAATTAACAATTAAATATAATAACATTCCAGCACCCCTATGACTACACACAAAATATCCTAAACAGATTACATAGACTTTTTTTTCTTTTTCTTTTGAACACCCCTTGAGTCTCTGGAGTCCTTTAGGGTCACAATGCCCAAGAACATCTCCCCTTGACGGAGTAACAGTCCATAAGAAACAGTCCATTATAATCCTTAAGATAGTTGTTTCCCTTGAGAACAGGGTGAAATTGTGGAAGGTAGTGCAGTGTTAGGAGTTTAAACAGTCCACCTCCTTTCAGTGCTTCTGAGGTTCCAACACACTCTGAAAAAGAAGCATGAAACACACCCACAACGCAACGAATACAGCCCCAATATAACCACAGCTCTAACTCAATATTAAAGGCAACCTCCCAGTATCCTCGCTAGCTTCTAACTGAGTAAAACACCTGCTTCACCTGTTCACCCCAAAATAATTGTATGGTCTCACTTTTCTCACCGTAAACAAGATCACCACCAAAGTAAATTTACTCATGATGCCACAGTGCCTCAAGTTTTTTTCTTTAACCAAAACAATACAAAGTCTTTCAAACAACAAACTCCTTTCAACTATTTTTTTCTTTAAATAGGAGTAATATAACCTTTTTTTTTTAGTAAGTCACCCACTATCCATATTTATCTGGGGGTCTCCTGGTCCTGCTAGACCTGCCCCTGGATGTTTGGCACTGAGTGGAGTCCATAACCGTTGCTTTTTGAGTATGTTGCACTGCACTACCCCCACTAGCATGAACCTCCTCTGTACTCAAGGAGACTTGGGCTGTGTGTGGCGAAGAGGGGAAAGCAACAGGGCTCAAGGGAATGTCTGTAGATGACTCTGCTTCCTGTCCGCTATCACTCCCCGCCGCCGTATCCGGGAACAGATTAGCCAGGAACAGGTCAGAGTCGATGAGGCTGGTATCTGGAATGGGTGGTAGAACCTCAGCAGGGTTCCAGACTTGTGCTTGTTCGATGACCCAGACATTATCCAACAGGGTACGGGAGTGGTATGGTTTGAGTTTGTCATGGTGCACTACTTTGACTTTTGCCTTAGGCCCCTTTTTGATGCGGTACACCAAGTCGTCCAGTTGGCCTAGGACAAAGTATGGCCCCTCGTATGATGGCAAGAATTTCCTCACCTTATCTCTTACTCTCTTGGTGCCTTTTACTAGGTGCCAGACAGCATCACCTGTGTGGTACAGAGTGCGGCAAACGTTCTTGTCATATTGCTTTTTGGCCCGTTCCACAGACTGACCTAGGGCATCTCTGGCGATCTGGTGAGCAAGCTCCAGCCTTTCACGGAGCTGAGTGACATACTGTGGAGGAGTCTGGGCACTTTCATGGCCGGGTGGCAGACCAGCCACCAGGTCAATTGGCTCAGTCACTTCCCGCCCAAACAACATCATGTTGGGGGTAAACCCAGTGGAGCTGTGCTTTGTTGCCCTATAGGCCATTACAGCATAGGGAATCATGATATCCCAATCCCAGTGGCAGCGTTCAGCTGTTGTGGCTAAGATATTTTGCAGAGTGGCATTGAAACGTTCAACCTGCCCATCAGACTGTGGCCTGAAAGAAGTGGTGCGCGTCTTGTCTATTCCAAGTAGTTCACACATTTTCTGAAACACTTGTGATTCAAAATTGGTGCCCTTGTCACTGTGCAAAGTCTGAGGTGCTCCAAAACGACATACCCATTCAGAGGTGAATACTTCAGCGACAGTTACAGCCTGCTCATCTGGTAGGGGATAGGCTTCCACCCATTTGCTGAAGTAGTCTTGAACTACTAACACATAGCGACTATGACGATCAGTCTCGTTGAGGGGGCCCATTATATCCAGAGCCACTCGCTCCATAGGTGCTCCAACGCGGACAGTGCCCATGGGGGCCTGGGGTGTCTTAGGCTGCGGTTACACCTTTGTATCATCTTCGTATTGTTTTCTTATACGTATCGCCGCGTATCGCCGCAACGTCATGCGCCTCGAGTCACACTTTCGTTTTTTTTTCTTTTTTGTCACCAGAGCACACTGATGTAGTACACTGCCAAAGCAGTAGGTGGCAGTAGGTGGCAAACATGAAGGCAATTTCAACCAATCAGAACGAATGTGCCAATACACTTCCTGGAAGCTCCAGCAAAGAAAATGTCAATAAGGCAGGCGCCTATGCCGCGCCACCATCTTGCGGCTATTTACTCAATGCAGCAATTCTTTTTTCAGCAAAGCCTAATAAAAGTGCAATAAACAAAACGGATACATTCACTGTGTGTTCTGCCTGTCATTTGTTGATGAAACAAAACTAACATCAACACAAGTGACCACCAAGAGCGGATAGTTTAGTCTAAAAAACGATCGGTAGCATTGTTAGCTGCATGCTAACGTCAATGGAGTATGCCATTATAACAATATAGCATTGTGGCTAGAAGCTAACGTTAGCTCACGCTACTTAGCCAGCACCAAAACTGATATCGCGAGCTATCAGTAGTTAGATAACATTAGAGACAACGCTGTGTGTATTAAACAAAGGTGAATAGATGACTGGGCCATTTTGTTTAATGCTTGTTAAGTTGAAAGAGGAACTCTGAGCTAACAGGGTCTGAATCCTGATAGCTCACGTTAGCCAGCTGCTCATGCAATCGGTAATGCTAGCAGAATGAATGGATGTAAACTTTATTTAACATATTGCATATGGGTACAATACAATACGGCTCAATACAAACAATTGTTAAGGGAATGCAGACTGTTGTAGCTTGGACTGGGGTCCTTATAACAATAACTTGACAACACATGGTAGCTGAAGCTATTTGGGACACGGAGCTCTGTCCCAAACACACACACTGTTGTCACCGGAAGGGCACGCAGATGGTATCTACTGCGCATGGGCGTTTTCGCAACAACTGCTCCGTGCTGACTACACGCTGTTGTCGACTCGTTTTTTTTGCGTATCTCCAAACGCAAACACAATTTTGCGTTTCAGTTGTATCCACAAAAAAACGCCAAAAAACGCATTTCTGTGTAGATAGGACATCAAACGTCGTCAAAAACGTATAAAAAAACGCCAGGAATACACTAGTCTAACCATAGCCTTAGAGGGCCTGGCTCTGGCAGCACAGTTAGCGCATGTGCGGCACCACAGCGTGACATCTTCTCTCATACGATACCAGTAGTATCTTGTCTGCAGACGGGTGAGAGTCCGATCCACTCCAAAGTGACCCCCCACAGGACCATCATGCATTTGTTTCAGGACATCTGACTGGTACATACGAGGTAGTATTATCTGAGGGTAGAATATGGTTTCCTCTGCACAATAGAAGCGTCGCACCAGAATACCTTCTTTGAAATACAGTCTTTTCCACTGACTCCAATATGTTTTGGTGGCCGGGCTATGAGGTGAGATCTCCGCCCATGAGGGACGTTCTGTTCCCTGTTCCAGCGCTTTCCTGATGGGAGTGATATCAGGGTCAGCTATCTGAGCCTCCCTCAGCTGCTCAACGGTCCAACCGTGGAATAATTGCGCCTCTGTAGTCTCTGTGAGAAGAATCCTTTCTTCAGTTTGTGAATTTCCATCAGACCTTAAGTCCTCCACACATGTGCTTCCCATTCCAGGGGATGGGGAGTCCACTACCCCCACTAAGCTCAACTCTATGGGATGAGCTTCAGTAGTTCCTGCTGTCACACTACCGCCCAGGTCACACTGCACAGCCTGATGTCTTGACTTTTCCATGTTCAACAACGGGTCTGGCACTTTGCAAGGGCAGAACTGACGACAAGGCCTTCTAGACAGAACATCGGCATTGCAGTGCTGCCGTCCTGGGCGATGGATCACCTTGAAGTTGTATTCACCAAGCTTCTCAAGCCATCTGGCTAGCTGTCCCTCAGGCTCCTTCATCCGTATTAGCCAGCGGAGGCTACTATGATCCGTGCGGACGGTGAAAGATCTTCCCAGCAGGTACTGGCGGAAGTGTGATGTGAATTCCACCACGGCTAGCAACTCCCTCCGTGTGGTACAGTAGTTTTGTTCAGTCTGGGAGAGTCTTCTACTGCCATATGCCAGCACACGCTCCTCACGTCCTGCATCTGAGAAAGGACAGCTCCGATTCCAGTGTCACAAGCATCTGTGTCTAGAATGAGGTCCCCGGTATCAAGGGGGTAGCCAAGGACAGGTGCAGTGGTAAGTAGTTGCTTTAGTTTATCAAATGCCTCCTGGCATTCCTGTGTCCAGTGGAAACGGGCATACTTTTTGGTCAGGGCATGTAGAGGTTGAGCGACAGCAGCAAAGTCTTTTACAAAACGTCTGTAGTATGACGCGAGGCCTACAAACTGGCGGACCTCACTGACGTCGGATGGTGTAGGCCACTCTCTGACTTTCTGGACTTTCTGTGAGTCGGTAGCGACCCCCTGCTCGGAGACGATGTGCCCGAGGTAGGCTACTTGCCGTTGGAACAGGCAACACTTTGCTGGTTTCAATTTCAACTTGGCTTGGCGCAGTCGGTCAAACACCTGGGATAGCCGCTGCAGCATTTCTGGTACATCTTTTCCCAGTGTAATGATGTCATCTACATTTACATTTACATTTAGTCATTTAGCTGACGCTTTTATCCAAAGCGACTTACAAGTTCTGTACGACAAGCCATCAGGAAGAGCACAACTCTATCAGCTGAGTAACAATGTTCATCAAAGTGTTGAGTGCTACAGTGTAGGTTAGTTTATTAGGACAAGTGCATGACAGTATGGTTAGTTAGGGTTAGATTTTTTTTTTTTTTTTTTTTTTTTAATTCAGATAATGGTTGAAGAAGTGAGTCTTTAGTCGACGGCGAAAGATTGGACGTGTTTCGGCTGTCCTAACTGGGGTGGGTAGTTCATTCCACCATTGTGGGGCAAGGACTGAGAATAGGCGACTTCTCTTTGATGACCCTCCCGGAGCTTGGATAGGAGTAGGTCTGAGGCGGCCAGAAGATGCAGAGCGTAGGGGTCTTGAGGGTGTGTAGTTAGAGACCATTGACCGGAGGTAGGCGGGAGCAGTTCCCTTTGCCGCACGGTATGCTAGGTCAAGGGCCTTGAAGCGGATTCGTGCAGCAATGGGGAGCCAGTGCAGGTCCCTAAGAAGTGGGGTGACATGGGCCGACTTCGGTAGGTTTGAGATCAGGCGGGCCGCTGCGTTCTGAATGAGTTGAAGAGGCTTAGTGGCAGTGGCCGGGAGGCCAGCGAGCAGTGCGTTGCAGTAGTCGAGGCGGGAGATGACTGTTGATTGGACGAGGAGTTGGGTGGCTTCTTTTGTCAGGAAGGGGCGTATCCTTCTGACGTTGCTCAGGAGGAATCGGCAGGTTCTGGTTGTCGCTGCGATGTGAGCAGAGAAGTTCAACTGGTCGTCGAGGACAACACCAAGGTTCTTGGCGGTCGGGGACGCGGTCACAGCTGCATTCTCAACTGTGATGGAAAGGTCGGTCAGGGGGGAGGATTTGGCCGGCAGGTGGAGCAATTCTGTTTTGCTTAGGTTCAGTTTGAGGTGGTTGGTCGTCATCCAGGCGTAGATGTCGGACAGACAGGCCGAGATCCGCTCAGAGACGTGGATATCTGAGGGAGGGAAGGAGAGGAAGAGTTGAGTATCGTCGGCATAACAGTGGTAGGAGAAGCCATGAGACGTGATAATGTTACCCAGTGATTTAGTGTAGAGGGAGAAGAGAAGGGGTCCTAAAACCGAGCCCTGGGGGACACCCGTCCGCAGGGGGCGGGTGGCCGACAGGGTCCCTCTCCATGACACTTGGTAGGAGCGGTCATTGAGGTATGATGACAACCATGTCAGCGCAGAGCCAGCCACTCCCATTCCTGCGAGGGCCGCGAGGAGGATCTGGTGGTTGACTGTGTCGAAGGCTGCAGATAGATCTAGGAGAATCAGGACAGAGGAGAGGCCTTTCGCTTTTGCTAAGTGAAGTGCCTCTGTGACCGCAATGAGGGCTGTCTCTGTGGAGTGACCAGTCCTGAAGCCTGACTGATTAGGGTCTAGGAGGTCATTCTGTAAGAGATAAGCAGTAAGTTGGTTGGATACAGCACGTTCAAGTGTTTTAGAAAGGAAGGAGAGAAGAGAGACAGGACGGTAGTTGCCTATGACGGTAGGGTTCAGGGATGGTTTTTTTATGAGGGGCGTGACTCTGGCTTGTTTTAGGGAGGTGGGGACCACCCCCGAGTTGAGTGAGGAGTTGATGGTTGCAGTTAGGAATGGGAGGATGTCTGGTGCTATGGACTGGAGGAGTGGGGAAGGTAGCCGGTCCAGCTGGCATGTAGTCGGACGGTTCGACGTTACCAGTGTCAGGGTCTCGGCTTCTGTAATGGGAGAGAAAGATGACAGAGTGAAGGATGAGGTTCTCGATTCAGCATTTGGAATGGGTGGGGGTTGGGAGAAGGAGCTGCGGATGTTCTCCACTTTTTCCTCAAAGAAGATCGCAAAGTCTTCGGCAGAGAAAGATGAGGGAGGGGGGGGTGGGGGGGGAGTGAGGAGGGAGGACAATAGCATGCAGTTTGCGAAGATTCTTGGCAGAGGCCTCGATCCTATGGTGAAAGAAAGAAGCTTTGGCATTAGTAATGGTTTTGGAGAATGTTAACAAGAAGTTGTGATATGTGTCGATGTCAGCAGTGAGGCGTGACTTTCTATACTTCCTTTCAGCTGCTCTCAGGACCTGTCTTTGTTCTCTCACTGGATCTGTCAGCCATGGACTGGGTGGGGAACGGCGGGCAGGTTTCTCAATGAGGGGACAGAGCTTGTCGAAGGAGGTTGCAAGGGCTGAGAGGAGGGTGGAGGTTGCCATCTCTGTGGAGAGAGCAGAGAAGGTGTCACTCAAAGGTAGAGTGGATAGTATGTCAGAGGAGAGGGTGGAGGGGGATAGGGAGGGCAGGTTGCGTCTGAGTGAGACGGTTTGAGTTGGGGTGAAGACCTTTCGGTTAAGCATGAGAGTTAGTGAGAAGGATATGAAGGAATGGTCAGATACATGTAGGGGAGTTACCGTGGTGTTAATGATGCTGGAGTTACGGGAAAATATGAGATCCAAGGAGTTGCCTGCTTTGTGGGTGGGAGGCATGGCAGTGGGAGTCAGGTCAAATGATTGTAGGAGGGAGACTACTATGACTGACTGAGATGAGTCAGGCAGGTTGAAGTCGCCCAATAGAAGGAGAGGGGTACCATCTTCCGGTAAGGAGCTTAGAAGCATGTCCAGCTCATCTGTGAAGTGATCGAGCGGACCTGGAGGGCGGTAGAGTGTAACAATGGTGAGATTGAAAGGATTAGAGACAGATACTGCATGATATTCAAATCTAAGTATACTAAGCAGGTCTCCCATTGCATGCCAGCAAGGACGCGGTCCATTAGATGTTGAAACGTTGCTGGGGCGTTACATAGCCCAAACGGCATAACATTCCACTCAAAGAGCCCCTTCCTGCTGCAGAATGCTGAGGCCTTGCGTGCTCTGGGGGTTAGTTCCACCTGCCAATAGCCAGATGCAAGGTCCAGAGTGCTGAACCATTTGGCGCTGGATAAGGTGTCTAGAGTATCTTGAATACGAGGTAATGGGTACGCATCTTTAATGGTACAGTCATTCAAAGCCCTGTAGTCCACACAGAGACGATAGGTATCGTCCTTTTTGCGTACCATGACAATGGGCGCGGCCCAACTGCTGTGGCTGTTACGGGCGAGTCCAGTATCGAGGCTCTGCTGTATCTGCTGGTCAGCATTCAGTTGTTTTTCCTGGGCCATGCGGCGGGGGTGTTGTTTCACTGGGACACCTGGCAGGGTTTGAATGTCATGTTGCACTAGGTTAGTACGGCCTAGGTCAGTGGGTCCTGTAGAGAAGATGTCGCCGTAGTCTTGCAGGAGCTTCGCTAGACTGCACTTTTCCTCGGTAGTTAGCTCAATGGAACTCTGGGCGTACAGAGTGGTGAGATGTTCTGGCACGGTGGGGAAGGCACGGTCGGACTGTTGGGATTCAGTGATGATGGTAGGGGGCTCCATTATCTCAACAGACTGGAGAAACCCTGCTACAGCTCCTTTCTTGATGGTAACATCAGTGGTTCCTGGGTTAAATACTCTGATTGGTATACTCTTACTGGGCTGGGCTCCTACTAAGACCCGGGCCACCAGCAATCGGTGCTTCTCAACAAAGCCTTTTGTAGGGCATAGCATCACCTCTCCTTTCACAGGGGTCCGGAAATGAGCATTTCCCGGTATAATGTACTCACGTCCTGGTGCTAGAACTGTGGTGCGAGCTACTCTTACTGCATGTGCTCTCGGCCTGTTGTCCGGATGGAAGTATGGTATTTGTTCACCGAACAACACAATCTTTCGGTTGCCAAAGTCCAGATGTGCTCTTGACTGCTCTAAGAATGGATGGCCCAGGATGGCCTCAGCACTGCCTGGCAGGTCGGCAAGTATGAAATCTACACCCACAGTCTGGCTGCCAATCTGAACAGGTAAGTGAGCTTCACCCAAGGCAGGGACATTCCCAGGACCAATGCCATGCAGGGACTGTACAGTTGATGGCTGGATAGGTGGTCTGACATCCGGGTGGATAGAATTATAGTATCGCAAAGGCAGCACATTTCTCCCTGCCCCAGAGTCTAAGATGGCACAAATCTCCATGTCATACATCAGCAGGTGGATACACATTTCTGGGCTCTCACCTTTACCACTGGACCCTCTGCATGCATTTTGGTTTTTGGAGACATTCAAAACTGTGTCCGCCTGCAGCTTAGTTGGGTTTGTTAGAGAGTGGAAATTACGCCACATGTGTCCAATACCCGAGCAGTTGTGACAGCGGATGCTATCCCAATTTGTATCTTTTTGTCTCCTTTGTTTGTATTGCGCAGGGTGGTTCTGGTTCTGCTTTGTGGGTGCTGGTGCTGCACCATTATTTCCCTCAGCTTCATCAGAGTGGGCATAATCGCGCACCATAGCCATTCTGGTTCTCCGCTCAGCTACATTCCGTGCTCCAGTCTGCATGAGCTGTGCAACGCTGGTAGCTGCTCTCCTGGTAGTTTCATAACGACGAGCAATGTCGTAAGCTTGGGCTAATGTGCGAGGTCGGTCTTCTAGGAGCTTCTGAATAATGTTGCCGTCCCCCATAGCATTAGTGAACACCTCAACACTGATTGCATCCTGCTCCTTTTCAGAACGGTCAGCGTATGCAATAGACACTTTCTCATATATGTCGTCCCTCAAGATGTGTAGTGCCTCACCTGGCAGGCGGATTCGTTGCCTTAACTCGATGGCAACAGCCACTGCATACTCTGATGATGGGCCATAAGCAACCTCCACCTCCTCAACAATGTCTCTGTAGTCCCAGCGTGCTGACCTTGGGTTGCGGTGGACCACTGCTCCTGCTGCACCTATGAGACAGAACCTCAACTGGACAGCCATAGTGTTCTCTGACCAGCGATTAGCCTCAGCACAGCTCTCAAAGCGCTGCAAGAAGTCCTTCCATGGTGTGGTGCCATCATACTGACCCGGTCGTAGTGTAGGAATCCTCTCTCGCTGAACACTGTCGTCCTCGCTGTCTGAAGACAGGTTGTACTGCACACGCCGGGGCAGCCGGCCACTTGGATGGAAGCCTGCTCGCCTGCGATGGGACTGATCATAGCCATAAGTCACAGCTTCATTACCTCCATGGACCGGTGTACTCTGCCTGTGGTGTACAGCGCCCTCTGGCTGCACCTGACGGGAACACACACCCGGTGTCACAGGGGTGGAAAGCAGGGTTGCAGGTTCAATATGTGGGGAATAGACTGTCACATTGTTCATAGGTGTGCAGCATGTGCTCTCCATAAAGGCTGCTGGTTTAGCAGCAATGCAGGGGTTAATGTTATGGGTAGCTGCATCTCCTATGGTCATTGAATGCATTTGTCCATACAACATATTCATATGGGGAGGCTCAGTTCCATAATGACTTTGCTGCATTTCAATGCCACTGTCTCTCATACTTTGATCATTCATATGAGCAAAGGGGTTTGTGCTTGACAACGACAGATGAGCATGTGGGTAATTGTCACTGGCCATTATCAATGGCTTATTATGTGCAGTAAATGGGTTTGACATTGCACCAGTAGGGGGCAGCTGATCCTCTGTTATGAACGGGTTGAGGCTTTGTCCATGTTGGTACTTCATTTCACGTCTCAGGTTAGCGACATCAGACTGAGAGGACATGGTTGTAGTTGTGGGGGTTAACATGAATGGGTTAGAGTAGTTGATCACTTGCTCTTCATAGTTGGTCATTTCCCCGTCAACGTTACTTCCATGGGCCGTCATCATCTCAACTCAGTTCATTGACTGACGAAATTGCCTCGTGCGTCCTTTAGCATGAGCTAACTATACGTGTCCATAGTTTACATTACAACTCATTGATGAAATCAGGATTTTTCATATCCCGGACTCGAGCCCCCAATGTTACCTTTTTCTGTGTTAACTCGAACCTTAGTAAGAGTACAGGAGAGTGTTATCTTCACTCTAGGGCCGAAGTGGTCATGTACAGTCACGTACTGTTTTAACGTACTGTCCTGACTTCGGGGTAAATCCCTCTTGATGTGTGGTGGTGACAATAATCACTGGAAACAGTTATCTTCAGGACTGTGCATTTATTTCCATTGTATTCTTCATATCATGCTGTTGACTAACGTTACATATCTCACAACAAGCTACCTGCTTCTGTTGTTCTTCCTGTGTACAGTCTGTCTCATCACATATTCGCTCCTTGCGTAGCTGACCTGTATGCGTGGGTGCCTCCCTCTTAAAGGAACAGACCATAATCTTATAACACTGCGAACTAGCTCTCGTATATCCAGCCCAGTTAGCTAACGTTAGCAGCTAGCTAACGTTAGCTGCCAACATGTAACAATACCGCAGATATTTCTGTATCATAAGGTTAGCTTTCTGCATCATAACGTGAGCCTTCTGTATAGCTTTCTGCATCATAACGTCAGCAATGTTACCGCAAGCCAGGTGCATAACAGTGGAAATGATGACCAACAAGGACAGTTATAGATGCAATGTAGTGACCACCATTGATAGTATAAAGAACTGGCTAACAGACAACAGAATACTAATATCATGAATACTACTACATGCACTAAGAATGCTCGATGCACTTCAGATGCCATAGTGCAGTAAATAAGTCCTGGACTTTTCGTTTTTATCCCTGACAAGGCAAACACAAATGTTGATCTGTCAAAGTTGTTATGTTTGTTGTCAATAAAATTCACTTTGAGCTGCATTTTATGTATGAAAGATGCTCCATAAATGAACTATTATTATTATCTGTCTATGCTTAGCTAATACTCAGCTTTTTGTGTTTTTTTCACAGAATGAGGTGTGCTGGAGATGTTACTGCCCTCACAGAGACGACACAGGTCAACCCAAGACAACCCAAGAGTGACAATGAAAGAAATTATGAAATTAAATGAAATTAACTGAATAATATCCCTCTCTCCTCATTCACCTCTCTCCTCATTCACCTCCCCCTCATTCCTCTCCCCTTATCCATCACCCCTCTCTCCTCCCCTCTTACTCCAGATGAGGAGTGCCGGCCTGTGGGCACCAGCCTCCCCCAATGGAAGGTGGACATTACTAGAAAGCTAAACAGAATGCTTAAATAGGAATGTTAGAGGTTCTAGAAGGTTCTACTATGACATCATCACCAACGTTCCAGAATGATCGGGCAGAACTAAGGTTCTAGAATGTACTGCCTTGACATCATCACACACGTTCCAGAATGTTCGGGCGGCACACATTTTCTAGAATGTTCCTAACAATAGGTCTGTGGGTGAATTATGTACCATTACAACTACAGTACTGTATTAAGTTTCAAAAGTAAAAGTACAGTACATATTCTATAGGGTGTTCTTGTATTTCAGTGCATTCAACCCTCGATTGACCTGAAGGTTGTTAAAGTGGTCCAGTTATGCTGCTCTGTGTCCTTCAGATTGCTGGTTTACAATGTTAAAGTACTTAATCTTCATCAACAGTTGCTGATATTGCAAATGTCAACAGACCAGGCTATTAATCCATAATGGAGGTACTAGAAGAATATAATGTTAAATTACCATAGATGTATCACAACAACACATGATATTGTTAGCTATTCCAGTTTATATCGTACATCCATTTGTGTAACTGTAAATCCATGTATATTTATTGTATATATTAAAAATAGTGGCTATTTATGTACACTTTAGTTGTGGGTTTTATTTTCTAATCAGAGTGATCTATCTTGAGAATGTGTTGTATATGCATTTATTTATATTTATATTAAATATAACTTATACTTAGTGTTATAAGAAAAGCTATGTCCTGACCTGTATACCCATTTACTGTGATTTACAGGTATTTTGGTAAATGGTAAATGGCTGTATTTATATAGCGCTTTTATCCAAAGCGCTTTACAATTTGTTTCTCACATCTTACCCATTCACTCACACATTCACACACCGACGGTGGAGGCGACCATGTAAGGTGCCAACCTGCTCATCAGTGTCTTGCTCAAGGACACTTCGACACGCTGCCCGGGAGGAGCGAGAATCAAACCGGGAACCTCCGGATTACCAGACGACTGCTCTACTCCCAAGCCACTGTCGCCCCCTATATTAGGTCTATTTTATTATTAGGTATTTTTACTTTGGTCTCTATCACTATACATTTATAGTTAGTGTAATCAATCATTTGACCTGATGTACACTAGAATGTGCAGCATACCATTCTCTGAAGTCTCACCCCTTTATGGAGGAGGAATGTTGGCAAGTGACAGCTCTCACTTTTTTCCTCATTCTAGTGACTGTCGGGTCTAGCTCGTATACTGCGTTGGACCACTAAACTAAATGTATCAGCAATAGTAATCATGGATTATCGTCATAGTTCTTGTAATCTTCAATCAAGTCAACTGTAAGTAATGCTTGAGACGTTATCTATAGCTAATGCTTGCATCACCATGGAGGTCTAAGGTAAATGTGTATCTCATGAACGTACTTTTTCCACTGCATATTGTAACCCTCTCTGTCTGCTTCTAGATGAAATATTTGTGTTATCTTTAAAAAACAGGTCTATTACCTGCTGTGGTAAATCTCCAGCGGCATAAGCCCCTTTCGTGACTGTGAAGCAAGGCTTGCATCACAGTCAGGAAAGGGGCTGCCTGCAGCCATCGTCAACGAGAGTCATTCACGGTCGGCTCTGTGTCTGAGTTTTCAAAGGGGGCGTGGCTTAGCGATAGGTCTAATGAACCGACCATGTTTGGACCCAGCGAACAGAACGAGGGAGGCCTTGAGCACCCTGGCTACCCTAGCTGTTACAAAGGATCAGATTAAACCGAATATATATATTTATTTATTGATATATATTGCATAGTATTTGTATATCGTTTGATATCCCTTGTATATTCCTTGTACATATACACGGAATATCCCTTTAGCTTACTACAGACCATAATATTTCATTCTCCTATTGGACAGCGGTCCACCGGCGCCAGGGACCGGCCTCCGGAGTCAGGTTCAAAGTCACCGCCAAGACATGTCTGGACATGCCCGGCCTTTGCCCAGGGATACGCGACAGAAATGAGATTGGCACTAGTTTGTTCACCGTGCATATAAATACGGCGCAGGTGAATACAGAAGTAGAGTTACCAATAAGTTGAAGCCTCACCCACGATACAACGTGCGGTGAAGTATGGCCTGTTTGGCCCCAGAATAGAGCATTGAGACCGCGTGCGAATTAATAACTGAATTGTCAGAGTTTGGCGCTATACCGTCGAGTGCGACATATTTCTATTAAGTCAATAATAGTCTATTTGTGTATAGTGTATCGTGCGGCTAAAGTTCTACAGTGACCAGCATCTCCAACGCTTCCTCGTATTAGCTAGAGTTCTTATCCAGGCTGGGCTGACCACATGGTGCTTTCACCCGAGGAGACCTAGACGAGAACCGTATGGACATGTACACTGGATTAATCTACCCGACGACTACATAGCCCTTTGCGGCTGGAATATATTTGCTTTGGTCCTGTGATTTATGGAGCGGATAATCGCCGACGCCTGCACGTGTTGGATTTACCCCGCGAGGAGTCAAGTCGAGTCGGCGCCTCAGAGAGCCTGAGGCCGACTAGCTTTCTTCACTGTGGAGCTACAGTCTACGGAGAACAGCTGTATTCGTCTGTGGATCAAGAGGCTATTGCACCGGCTCCTGTACCTGGAGTCTCCTTAGTCATCGTTGACCAGACTCTCTACTACCGACAGATCTTCTACCCCTGCTGGCTTACAACCAGGGGGACCCTTCCAGTATCTCCCGCTATATTACTAGTGTACCATAGATATAATTCCCTAAGATTCAGGTTGTATAATTACCTCCTGCGTAACCAGAGAATGGACATTCATTGTTGATTTGCCTACGCACATTCCTTTGCCTTACAAGTGCATTCAAAGAATAATGTAAAGTATATTATGTACCTTTTGCTCCATTAAATACTTGATTATACCTTTGTGTGGAACCGATTTCATTGTGGGAAGTGTTCATCATATTCATATATCGTGTACTGTATGGCCAGTAATTAAAGTACATAAAGCGGTAGTGGTTTAATGATACCATACTTATCAATACAGTCAGGGAATTGTACCCCTCAGTTACAATTGGTCCTTCGAGCCGGATGGTAACTAGTGTAATATTAATATAGTGGTATTAATATTGACATGGCCTATGATGAACACTCCACAAAACGGTTCTCCTAAAGTAGATCGCCCGCAGCGTAGACGGCAGACACCTCAGTACTTAGAGGATTACGTTGCCAATATACTACCTAGCCTTCTACAGACGGTAAACGCGGAAAAAGTAGATAGTAAAATTATGTCCGACCCTATCGCCCAGGCTACCCCGCCAATAGAGGCCCTAGTGGGTTCTAATGTAACTGACCAAGCTCACGGTAGGGACCAGGAGGGACCTGACACGACTTTACCCCCCGCCAAGACCGAAGAAGTAGTCCCCGGAGAGCTCCAGGATAAAGACAGCTCTCCAGGGATGGAACTCTACCCGCTACAAGAAGAGGAGAGCACCCCGGAGATGGATCTCCAGGACTCGCCACAGGAGAACAGATCTCCAAAGAGTACTGCCAGGAGCGGATCACCTCAACCAGCGTCTTCCCCCAGCGAGGCGGACAAGATGCTGGCACAGGCATTCCTCGCCAGCCTAGCAGCCTCAACAGAGCGCGATCGACTCCAAGCACAGACGCTTAGTGAGCGCGAACATTCTTCCATGGAAAGAGAACGCCTTCAAGCGCAGCAACGGAGCGACGAAGATCGTATACGTCTAGAGATTAGACGCCTTCAGGCGGAAGAGAATATGGTAAGAGACCGGGCCGAAGCAGAGCGCGCCGCCGCCGAAGCCCAGCGCACCGCTGCCGGTGCCCAAAGAGAAGCGGAGCGCGACCTCGCTCTCACCAAGCGCGAAGCCGAGCGCGACCGATTACAAGCGCAGATAATGGAGCAGCTGATCGCCAGGGCAACACCCCCTCCCTCCGCACGGGGTTCCAGGGCCTCGTCAAGACAAGGGTCAAGGGCACCCTCCCCTACCCGATCAAGCGACCCTGAGCCCGACCACCAGAGAGAGCCTATACCCCCCTCCGAACTCCTTCCCCGACCGGTCCACGCGAGGACCAGCTACAAGGAAGAAACGGTCTACACCGCAGAGAGGCTAAATAGACGACTACAGGATCTAGAGGACCTGCCAGAGGAAGAAGAAGAGGGAGAGGAGGAGAGTCAAGCCCGACAGCAGCACAGTACTCCACAGGACCAGGAGGTCCAGTACAGCCCAGGCTCTACCCCCGCGGCTCTGCGCTACAGACCCCCGACTCAATTCACGGGTGAGCTTGACGCACGACCAGCCCAGAGGAATAGCACCTGGATACGCGGGCCATGGTACCCAGCAGGTACCAGCCCACCAAGAGGCGTAAGAGGAGACTCGCCTAGGAGGCCTCTCTTCCAACGCTCACCGATGTGCCAGCCATCCATGGCATCATACATTGGCACACCGACGTTTCCGGACTTCACCCACGAGAACAGAGCACAGTACACGGAGCTACGAATGTGCTTAGAGACAATGATGTCCGATGTAGCTGACGAACCGTACAAGTATGCTATCCTACTGAAGCACCTCAAGGTGCCCCGAGCGCACAATATAGCGCTGGCCTATGCCACCTCTACTACCCCATACACAGCGGCTCTAGCAGCACTCGACCAAAGATATGGACGCATATGGGACTACGTAATACAAGAGATAAGGCATATTGACCGCCTACCCCCAGCCACAGACAATCGCTCACTAGATGACCTGTCTATCAAGGTACAATCCCTGGTAGGGATGCTGGGGGCGCAAAGAGAAAAGGGTATGCACGAACTGTACGCGAACTCTAATGTCGAGAGGATTTTAGAGAAGCTTCCGCCCGCCCGACAAGAGCGCTTCAGGCGGCAAAGAGACCACCGTGATCCTAGCGGTCCCGAGCCATCCCTCCTAGACCTAGCCGACTTCCTGGCGAGAGAAGTCAACAGCCTACGGTTGGATACGTTCATGCGGAGCACCCCAAGCTCCAGAGAGGGACCTAGGAGAGCAAACGATGGCCGAAGATTGGTGACCGTCATGCACCAATCAGAATCAGTACCGAGCAGCAAGAACCACAGTACCCCCTCGATGAAAGAGAAGTGGAAGATGGTGTGCCCGTACTGCGAAAAGGAACACTGGTTGTCACAATGTGACACGTTCAAGAAGATGACCGCCGACGAGGTGAGTCAATGGATAAAGTCCAACCGACGCTGTTACCGATGTGCGCGCAGTCACATGGCAGCCGATTGCCGCTTAAAGAAGAGGTGTAGTCGGTGTGACGGAGCCCACCTAGATGTCCTACACGACCACCAGAGAACCACCAGGGTAAAAAATCGCGCTGAGCCGTGGATGCACTCCGAAATACTGGCCGCTATGAAAACCAGAGACAAAAAATGCTCTGAGTTTCGTAAAAGTCAGTCAAAGCTTACTAAAAGCACGAGCAGTGAACTCCAAGCCCACGTGACTGAACTCAAACTAGAAAGAAACAGACTAAGAAACGACGTAAACTCCATGATCAAAACTGCAAAAAAGAATTTCATCAATGACAAAACTGAGGAAAACAAAAACAAACCACGTGAACTTTGGAAATTACTCAATAATCAACTAGGATGCAGTAAAAAACTTAAAACCAGATTCTCAAACATAAACATAAAAACGGACAACACGCTCATC
Source organism: Notolepis coatsorum (assembly GCF_963971535.1). Classification (NCBI taxonomy): domain Eukaryota; kingdom Metazoa; phylum Chordata; class Actinopteri; order Aulopiformes; family Paralepididae; genus Notolepis; species Notolepis coatsorum. The sequence continues at coordinate 95,090,002 of NC_140170.1, forward strand.
ACAGACAAGCTGGATGTAGCCAATTACTTAAACATTTTCTTCACAAACATAGCCACAACACTGGTAAACAAACTACCCTCCCACTCAGGGCTTTATGGGGTAGAACACATAGTAGCTTACTACAAAAACCTAGGGGTCCGCAAGGACGACTTCAAGCTGGAAATGGTAACAACAGATGAGGTACTCAATAAACTGAGCGCCCTCCAACCTAACAAGGCCACTGGCCATGACAACATCCCCTCCAAATTCCTCAGAGACTCAGCAGCCGCCATCACCCCAATCATCACACACATAATAAACCTCTCCATAAAACAGGGACACGTCCCCAAGGACTTCAAAATTGCGAGGGTGACCCCTCTGCACAAAAAGGGCAGCAAATTAGACCCAGGCAACTACCGCCCTGTTTCTATTCTCACCTCCATCTCGAAAGTCATGGAAAAAATAGTCTACGAACAGGTCGAAAAGTACCTAGCGGAAGAAAATCTAATCTACGAATTCCAATCTGGCTTCAGAACATCCCACTCCACTGACACATGTCTTCTCTATTTGAATGACCACATCAAACAAGAGGTGGACGCAGGCAAATACTGCGGCATGGTCATGCTGGACCTACAAAAGGCCTTTGACACGGTCAATCACTCCATTCTGATTGACAAGCTAAAAGCAATTGGTTTTGATAGTCTATCAGTGAGCTGGATGCAATCCTACCTTGAGGGGAGGGAACAGATGGTGGAGGTAAACGGTACCCTATCCCCCCCCCTCACAGTGAGCTGTGGTGTTCCACAAGGAAGCATACTAGGACCGCTACTGTTCCTAATTTATGCAAATGACATGTCGTCAGCTTGTGACTGCAACTTGTTCCTGTTTGCGGACGACTCAGCCCTGCTGGTCTCTGACAAGAACAAGTTACAGGTTGAAAAAACCCTCAGCTCGGAACTAGGCAGAATCTGCATATGGCTCGCTGATAACAAACTATCATTACACATGGGCAAAACAGAGTCCATTCTCTTCGGTTCAAATAACAAACTCAGCAAGACCGACGGCTTCTCAGTTACAGTGGGTGACAATATTGTCACAAGGAAAGATGAAATTACCTACCTGGGTTCCATCCTAGAGGCTAATCTCTCCTGTGACAAAATGGCATCCAATGTAATAAAAAAAGTCAACCAACGAACTCGATTCTTGTACCGGATCTCCTCTCTGGTAAACAAGAACACCCTGAAGACTCTGGCAGGAGCACTCATTCAGGGGTACTACGACTATGCTTGCACCTCATGGTAGGGGTGGACGGTATGGTCTAAAATTTATATCACGGTATAATTTGAAGCATAGACGGTAACGGTATATATCACGGTATCATCGTTTTTGATAAAAAAAATTTTTTTATTTTATATATATATATATATTTTTTTATAAAATATATATATTATATAATTAGACTTGTACTGGTATTATCTGCGAGACATCGCCACCACGCAACAAGCTCCACTGTCTGTGTGTACTCTAGTAGCCTCCAGCTACGGCCAGAATTCTCCGGAGCTGCACCTGGACCTATACTCGAGTAGCCTCGAGCAGAGCTACGGCCAGGATTCTCCGGCGCTGCACCTGGACCCTATTGTATTGGTATTATAACGTTAGCAAGCCCTCAGCTCGAATACGCATCGAATCAGTGTTATAAGACATTGATATCATGAGCTATCTGTAGCTACTGCATATATAACGTTAATACAACGCCTCAGTGAATTATTTAGTTCAATGGGACATTTCGTTTTGAACGGTGAACTAACTTGTGTTAACGTGAGCTAACAGGTAGCATACACGTCTCTAGTACTAGACTTTGTGGAGCATTTGTTGATGTCAGGAGCTATCGGTAGCTGGCCGACTAGATACCGTTCGGTTAGACAATGCCCCATCATGTATTAAACTAAAAGTGAATAGTTGACTGGGTCATTTTGTAACGGTAGCTAAGCTAACGTTAGCTCAGGGAGACGCCGACAGCTCCCGTGTCCCGTCCCACTAGACTACTAGACCCGTGTTTACATGCGTGCGGTAGGGGCTGGCACGCCCACTGCGCGAAGCCTCCTAAATAACTTTTTCCAGTTCGCACATATCTATTATCTATGACTAATTCTATCTATTTTTAGGGGCAAATGCCAGTGAAATAGTCGCGCTGTGGTTACATGACGTCATTGCTATTTTAGAGCTGCACTACCGGTTACACGGTATACTCTAAATCCATACCGTAGAGCAAATTCATACCGTTTATACCGTATACCGTTTATACCGTCCACCCCTACCTCATGGTACCAAAGCACCTCAAAGGCGCTAAAAACAAAATTACAAACATCTCAAAACAAACTGGTCAGACTACTGCTTGACCTTACTCCTAGAACCCACCTCACCCCTGCCCACTTTGACAACCTAGGATGGCTTAGAGTAGACGACAGAGTACAACAACTTGCAATGGGCCTGGTCTACAAGATACACTACACGACCAAGGTACCCATGTACATGTCAAAATACTTCCCAAAGGTCAGTGAATACCACGATCACAACACCAGAGGGAGCTCCACAAATCATGTTAAACCCAGATTCGGCTCAAATAAGGGACTAAACACGTTTCGCAATTATGCCACATCAATGTGGAACGCCCTACCCAAAGCTGTAAAGGAATGTGGATCACTACCCACTTTCAAAACCTCTCTCAAGGGACACCTACGGGAGACTGCAATTCAACACTGGCCCCTGTAAATATCCTAACCCAACCCCCTCCAATGTACAGTCATTTACCTAGTATGGTTTTGTCAATAGTTCAATGTACAATTTTGTTTGTTTGTACAGTGTCTCCCCCCCCCCCCCCTCAATGTACAGTATTACTTGTTTATACAGTGTGCCCCCCGCCCCCCCCCCCCCCAACCACCTCCAATGTAAATTACCCAGTATGGTTGTCAATATCCCAATGTACCCAACCCCCCCCCCACACAACCTCCTCCAATGTACAGTTTCTACGTCAAATGTATATACTCCCTTTTCTTGACTCCTTCTGTATCACAAACAGTACTGTATTTGCAAATCTGGTATGTCATAAATGTATAGATGTAGCAGTACTGACTATCTGTATGTCATGTATGTCATATATGTCCTGATGAATTGAAAATGGGGGACCCTGATGTAAACAAGACGAAAGTCTTTCTCTGGTCTGCATCCCCTTAACAATTGTGTGTATTGAGCTGTACTGTATTGTACCCATTCTACAATCTGTTAATAAAGTTTTCAATCAATCAATCAATCAATCAGTAACAGAAGAAAGCCTGCACCCTCAAGCAGCACAAAGGCAAGTGTTATGTACATTGACCCCGCCAGCAGCGGGGGCGCCCGGGTGCTCTTAAAGGTGGTCCGCGTAACACTGAGTTACCAAGACAAGGTCATGGACACTTACGCCGTCCTTGACGACGGGTCAGAGAAGACCCTTCTCCTCGCGTCCGCTGCGGCCCAGCTGGGGCTGCGGGGGAGCGAAAACCAGATGACGATTCGGACAATAAGAAGAGATCTAAAGACGATAAAGGGCGAGAATGTCTCCTTCACTATCGCAGCAAGCGGGCAGCCAGAGAGACGGTATAGGATTACTAATGCTTTCACCAGCCAAGAAATAGGCCTGTCGCAGTACACCTACCCCATCGCCAAGCTGATGGATAAATATGTGCACCTGCGTCAACTACCTATCCCGCTCATAGACGGTGCCACCCCGACCCTGCTGATAGGCTCCGACCATGCAGACCTCATAGTCCCGATAGACCGGGTCCACACAGGGCCCAGAGGCTGTCCTGCAGCAGTCGAGACCCGCCTAGGATGGACATTACAAGGCCCCCTCGCTAAGTCTCTTAACCGAACAGCAGCCACTAGCTGCCTCCACTCCAGAGTGACAGAAGAAGACACCACCCTCCTACAGCATGTCGAGAGGCTATGGACACTAGAGACAATGCCCTTTAAGAACGAAAAGAAAGACATTCGTTCCAAGGAAGACATTTACGCTATAGCCCTCCTCGAGCAAGGGACAAAGAGAGTCAAAGTCAACGGAGTGATGAGATACGCAACTCCACTCCTGAGGCGAGAGGGTAGGGGTGGACGGTATAAACGGTATACGGTATAAACGGTATGAATTTGCTCTACGGTATGGATTTTGACTATACCGTCTAAACCGGTAGTGCAGCTCTAAAATACCAATGACGTCATGTAACCACAGCGCGACTATTTCACTCGCATTTGCCCCTAAAAATAGATAGAATTAGTCATAGATAATAGATATGTGCGAACTGGAAAAAGTTATTTAGGAGGCTTCGCGCAGTGGGCGTGCCAGCCCCTACCGCACGCATGTAAACACGGATCTAGTAGTCTAGTGGGACGGGACACGGGAGCTCAGCTGTCGGCGGCGTCTCCCTGAGCTAACGTTAGCTTAGCTACCGTTACAAAATGACCCAGTCAACTATTCACTTTTAGTTTAATACATGATGAGGCATTGTCTAACCGAACGGTATCTAGTCGGCCAGCTACCGATAGCTCCTGACATCAACAAACGCTCCACAAAGTCTAGTAGAGAGAGACGTGTGTGTGCTACCTGTTAGCCGTTAGCTCACGTTAACGCGAGTTAGTTCACCGTTCAAAACGAAATGTCCCATTGAACTAAATAATTCACTGAGGCGTTGTATTAACGTTATATATCCGGCTTAGCCGGATAGCTCCTGATATCAATGTCTTATAACACTGATTCGATGCGTATTCGAGCTGAGGGCTTGCTAACGTTATTCCAATATAATAGGGTCCAGGTGCAGCGCCGGAGAATCCTGGCCGTAGCTCTGCTCGAGGCTACTGAGTATAGGTCCAGGTGCAGCTCCGGGGAAACCTGGCCATAGCTGGAGGCTACTAGAGTACACACAGACAGTGGAGCTTGTTGCGTGGTGGCGATGTCTCGCAGATAATACAAGTACAAGTCTAATTATATAATATATATATTTTATAAAAAAAAAAAAAAATTATATAAAATAAATTTTTTTTTTTTATCAAAAACGATGATACCGTGATATATACCGTTACCGTCTATGCTTCAAATTATACCGTGATATAAATTTTAGACCATACCGTCCACCCCTACGAGAGGGTATGCCTACCTTCCACGCCCCAAAAGAAGCGACGGAGCGGTATCTATTGAACACAGAGCGGCGCCTAGCCAGAGACCCCGCTCAGGAGACTGTGTACCGCGCTGAGATTAACAAGCTAATCACAGCGGGACACATAAAGAAAATTGACATTAAAGAGGCCGATCAGACGACCGAATCATGGTACGTGCCGCACCACAAAGTCCACCACAACGGCAAGGATCGTATTGTGTTCAACTGCAGCTACCAGATCGGATCACAAAATCTGAATAAAGAGCTCTTGCCCGGCCCAACACTCGGCCCCTCCCTACTAGGCGTGTTACTACGTTTCCGCCAGGACAAGGTGGCCATCAGCGGCGACATCAAAGGGATGTTCCTGCAGGTGAGACTAGTGGAGGAGGACAAGCCCCTGCTGCGGTTCCTATGGAGAGAGAGGATCGGAGATGAGCAACCAGCCATCTATCAATGGGAAGTCCTCCCTTTCGGAACCACATGCAGCCCATGCTGTGCTACGTTTGCACTGCAAAAACACGTCGCAGAGGACCCAGCAGCTGATGAAGAGGTCCGAAAAAGTGTAGAAAATAGTTTCTACGTGGACAACTGTCTGCAAAGCGTCTCGACGCCAGAAGAAGCCAAGGCCCTTCTACTCAAGCTCCGCGCCTCCCTGATCAAAGGCGGCTTTGATCTCAGGCAGTGGGCCAGCAGCGACCCGCAAGTATTGCGCAGCCTCTCCCCCGAGGACAAGGCAGCAAGCAGCGAGACCTGGATGGCGACCATCCCAGGAGAAGCCCAAGAAATGACATTAGGACTAGTCTGGCGCTTCAAAACAGACTCGCTCCATTATAAACACACACCCCTGACCAAGGAGCAGGGAAGGTCGACTGCACTACCGACCACCAGACGGAGTGTATACAGAACACTCGCCAGACAATATGACCCGTTGGGATGTATTCTACCTTACACCACCAGGGCAAAGATGATTGTAAGAGCGTTATGGGACAAGGACCAGGGCTGGGACGACCCCATACCCGAACACCTTGCATCCACATGGAGAGAGTGGGAGACGGAACTCAGCTCACTCCCAGGTGTCAACATACGCCGCAGCTACTTCCCACCCACAGTGAGGCCGGAGACGTGCCAGATGGACCTGCACGTCTTCAGCGACGCCTCCGAAGTAGCCTACGGTTCGGTGGCCTACTTGCGTGCCTGAGAGGAGGGAGGAGAAATACATACTGCTTTCACCCTGGCCCGCTCAAGAATAGCCCCACGAAAGCAACAATCTATCCCGCGTCTAGAGCTCTGCGCAGCCCTAGCAGGAGCGCAACTCGCCACGTTAATCCAACGTGAACTCACCATTCCGGTGCAAAGAACAATCTTGTGGTCAGACTCCACGACAGTACTCACATGGATCCGGTCTGATTCGTGCAGATACAAGGTCTTCGTGGGAGTCAGAGTCACAGAGATTCAAGATTTAACAGAAGTAGCAAGCTGGAGGTATGTGGACACAAAACACAACCCAGCTGACGTCATCACCCAGGGAATGTCCCTGGATGACCTCACCCGTCACAACCTATACAGTGACGGGCCAGAGTTCCTCAAGCTCCCGGAAGAAGAGTGGCCTACACCCACCCCACGGGAAGCGAGTAAAGAGGAGGCAGAAAACAAGAAATCTATGTTCTGTGGATTGAACACACTCGTCTCCACAGACCCCGACATAGACGATTGCCTCACCCTAGAGAGTGCGCAGCTAAAGACATTCCTGTGGCACCACCCAGAGGTTCAGCTCACTACTGACATTACTGCAGCTGACTACGAAGAAGCAGAACTTCTTCTACTACAACGAGCCCAGAGAGACTCGTTCCCCGATGAGCTAGACTGTCTACAGGGAGCAAAGCCCGTCCCATCAGACAGCAGACTGCTCCACCTAGCCCCCGAGAGCGACGCCCATGGTCTCATCAGAGTGGGTGGTCGTCTGCGGAGAGCTCCAGACTTACCGGATGACGTCAAGTACCCGATAGTCTTAAACAGCCGACACAAGGTCACAGAGCTGATCATAAAGAAATACGACGAGGATGTGCATCACGCCGGGGCAGAGAGAGTCTTCGCGGAGATCAGACGTCGTTATTGGATACTGCAAGGGAGAGAAGCAGTGCGGCGCTTCCAGCGAACCTGTCTAGACTGTCGTAAGTGGCGAGCGCAGCCCAGTATACCCCGGATGGCTGACCTACCTCCCTGTCGCCTCCGACTCGGCGACAAGCCTTTTCACTCCACCGGTATGGACTGTTTCGGCCCGCTGTATATAAAGAAAGGAAGAGGAACCGAGAAGCGGTGGGGTATTGTATTCAAATGCATGACCACCCGAGCGATGCATATAGAACTCCTTCCAACCATGAGCACAGACTCATTCCTTATGGCCTTCCGAAGATTCACATCGCGGAAAGGCAAACCGTCTATATTATTGTCTGATCACGGGACAAACTTCAAAGGCGGAGAAAGAGAGCTGAGAGAGAGCTTCCAAGCTATGGGCCCAGAACTTAAGACCCACCTCGCTCCATCCCAGATTGACTTCCAGTTTAATCCCCCGAACGCACCTCACTTCGGTGGAACTTGGGAACGAGAAGTACGTTCAATAAAGACAGCCCTGTACGCCGTGCTTGGGGCCCAGACCGTGGCGGAAGAAGTCCTAATGACAGTCCTCACGGAGATCGAGGGAGTATTGAACTCAAAGCCCCTCGGTTACGTCTCAAGTGATGTAGCAGATGTCGACCCAGTCACCCCCAACACACTCTTGATGGGGCGGCTGGACCCCGCGCTACCACAGACAATGTACAGGCCTGAAGAAGCGAACGGCCGAAGAATGTGGAGGTACAGTCAAGTATTGGCTGACAAGTTTTGGAACAGCTTCCTACTCCACTATCTACCGTCTCTACAGACCCGCCAGAAATGGGTGAAAGAGAGAGACAATTTGACAGAAGGAACAGTCGTCATGATTATCGACCAGTCACTACCCCGAGCTATGTGGCCGGCTGGCCGCGTAAGCAAAGTGATCACCGGTGCCGACGGAAAGGTCCGAGCAGCCGAAGTGCTCGTCCAAGGGCGGATCTACACCCGACCCGTGGCGAGGCTAATAGAACTGCCAAGGCTCCCCGATACTATCGATGACGACCATGACCCCATGACTTTGTGAACTGACCGACCCTCACAACAGACATTGAGTAGTGGACAGTGCGGTTAATCTGTCTCTGCTTAGCTAATTAGGTGGGACTAATTAGGGGGCGGCTGTTACAAAGGATCAGATTAAACCGAATATATATATTTATTTATTGATATATATTGCATAGTATTTGTATATCGTTTGATATCCCTTGTATATTCCTTGTACATATACACGGAATATCCCTTTAGCTTACTACAGACCATAATATTTCATTCTCCTATTGGACAGCGGTCCACCGGCGCCAGGGACCGGCCTCCGGAGTCAGGTTCAAAGTCACTGTCAAGACATGTCTGGACATGCCCGGCCTTTGCCCAGGGATACGCGACAGAAATGAGATTGGCACTAGTTTGTTCACCGTGCATATAAATACGGCGCAGGTGAATACAGAAGTAGAGTTACCAATAAGTTGAAGCCTCACCCACGATACAACGTGCGGTGAAGTATGGCCTGTTTGGCCCCAGAATAGAGCATTGAGACCGCGTGCGAATTAATAACTGAATTGTCAGAGTTTGGCGCTATACCGTCGAGTGCGACATATTTCTATTAAGTCAATAATAGTCTATTTGTGTATAGTGTATCGTGCGGCTAAAGTTCTACAGTGACCAGCATCTCCAACGCTTCCTCGTATTAGCTAGAGTTCTTATCCAGGCTGGGCTGACCACATGGCGCTTTCACCCGAGGAGACCTAGACGAGAACCGTATGGACATGTACACTGGATTAATCTACCCGACGACTACATAGCCCTTTGCGGCTGGAATATATTTGCTTTGGTCCTGTGATTTATGGAGCGGATAATCGCAGACGCCTGCACGTGTTGGATTTACCCCGCGAGGAGTCAAGTCGAGTCGGCGCCTCAGAGAGCCTGAGGCCGACTAGCTTTCTTCACTGTGGAGCTACAGTCTTGGATCAAGAGGCTATTGCACCGGCTCCTGTACCTGGAGTCTCCTTAGTCATCGTTGACCAGACTCTCTACTACCGACAGATCTTCTACCCCTGCTGGCTTACAACCAGGGGGACCCTTCCAGTATCTCCCGCTATATTACTAGTGTACCATAGATATAATTCCCTAAGATTCAGGTTGTATAATTACCTCCTGCGTAACCAGAGAATGGACATTCATTGTTGATTTGCCTACGCACATTCCTTTGCCTTACAAGTGCATTCAAAGAATAATGTAAAGTATATTATGTACCTTTTGCTCCATTAAATACTTGATTATACCTTTGTGTGGAACCGATTTCATTGTGGGAAGTGTTCATCATATTCATATATCGTGTACTGTATGGCTAGTAATTAAAGTACATAAAGCGGTAGTGGTTTAATGATACCATACTTATCAATACAGTCAGGGAATTGTACCCCTCAGTTACACTAGCCATGAGTGATGTTCGATCCTTCTCCTTGATGGAGAAGGGGGCCGCCCAGCAGCTAATCCACTCTGTAATGGATTGGAACCCTGAGCCGGCTCCACAGCTGGACATTTACCTAAGGACCTGGTTGGAGTGCCTATTCCCAGTTTCAGCCTCCGGCCAGGCCACTACTCCCAGCTCAGCGTCCTGCCAAGCTACTACTAGTTCAGTCCCTACTTCGTCAGCTAGCCTGTTCCCTACTGCTAGTTCAGTCCCTACTGCTAGCGTAGCTTCGTCAGCTAGCCTGTTCCCTACTGCTAGTTCAGTCCCTACTGCTAGCGTAGCTTCATCAGCTAGCCTGTTCCCTACAGCTAGTTCAGTCCCTACTGCTAGCGTAGCTTCATCAGCTAGCCTGTTCCCTACTGCTAGTTCCTACTGCTAGCGTAGCTTCGTCAGCTAACCTGTTCCCTACAGCTAGTTCAGTCCCTACTGCTAGTGTTACAAAGGGTCAGATTAAACCGAATATATATATTTATTACTTGAGATATATTGTATAATATTTGTATATCGTCTGATAGCCCTTGTATATTCTTTGTATATATACACGGAATATCCCTTTACCTAGGTACAGGCCAGACCATAATATTCGTTCTCCTATTGGACAGCGACCCCTAGGCGCCAACGGCCATACCCCCAATGGCAAGTTCAATGCTACCGCTAAGATATGTCTCAACATGTCCAGGTTTGCGCAATAATACGAGACAGAACTGAGGTTGGCACTAGATTATTCACCTTACGTATAAATACGGTGCAGGTGGATACAGAAGCACTTAGCCTAAAAGTGAGTTGACCAAAACGTTGAAGCCTTCACCACGATACAACGTGCCGTGAAGTGGGCCCCTTTTGCCCCTAAATAGAGCCTTGAGAACCGCGTGCGAATTGATAGCTAAAGTGTCAGAGTTTAACGCTGTATCGTCGAGTTCGACTTATTCTATTGTAAAGTAATAGTCTATTATTTATAGTGTATCGTGCGGCTACCGTTCTACAGTGACCAGCATTACCACCGGTTCGTCGTACCGAGCTAGTGCACTTATCCAGGCTGGGCGGCCTAAACTCGTGCCGCCATCCGAGGAGTCCTAGACGAGAACCGTTGGATATGTACACCGGAGAACCTACACCGGCGAATGCAGAGCCTTTTCCGGCTGGATTATATTGCTTTGGTACTGTGGCTGCTGGAGCAGAGAACCGTCTACCCCACTGCTGTGTGGGATCTACCCTGTGAGGAGCACCGTCGAGCCCGCCTCTAGGACCCACAGAGGCTGGCTAGCTTTCATCCATGCTGTCTTGCATACCGGAGTATAGCTGTTGCTTTGTCTACGGACCAAAGGATTATTGCACTGTCTCCTGTATCTGGAGTCTCTTTATTCCTCGTTGATCCAGACTTTGCTCCTGACCATTCCTCTCCCCTGCTGGCTTACAACCGGAGGGAACCCCCTTAGTATCTCCAGCTGACTACGAGTGTGCCTTATGTAATTCTTATGCTACAGGTGGTGTCAGTTATACCCATCTTATGATGCTCATGGACTTACGCTCTTGACCTACTTAAGTGTTCTTCGCCATATAAGCGCAATTCATAATTCTCAATATTGTAACCTATTGTTGCTGCTCTAATAATAAATACTTCTAAATATAACTTTCTTTGTTAAGCCGTATTCTTGTGTGGGTGTTCACCAGATATACCGTGTACTGTATGGCCAGTAATTAAAGTACATAACTAAGTAGTGGTTTAATGATACCATACTCTCAATACAGTCAGGGAATTGTACCCCTCAGTTACAGCTAGCGTAACTTCATCAGCTAGCCTGTTCCCTACTGCTAGTTCAGTCCCTACTGCTAGCGTAGCTTCGTCAGCTAACCTGTTCCCTACTGCTAGTTCAGTCCCTACTGCTAGCGTAGCTTTGTCAGCTAGCCTGTTCCCTACTGCTAGTTCAGTCCCTACTGCTAGCATAGCTTCGTCAGCTAGCCTGTTCCCCACTGCTAGGACTGCCCCTTCAGCTAGCAAGGTCAGTTTCCCTGGAGCCGCCCAGTCGGCTAATCTCTTGGTTTCCACGGCTAGCACAGCCCCTACTGCTAGTAAAGTTCTGACTGCTAGCGTAGCTTCGTCAGCTAGCAAGGTCAGTTTCCCTGTAGCCGCCCTGTCGGCTAATCTCTTGTCTTCCACAGCTAGTCCAGCGTCGTCTGCTAGCTTAGCCCCTGCAGCTAACCAGGCTTCCACAGCTAGTCCAGCCCCATCTGCTAGCTTCGCCCCTGCAGCTAACCAGGCATCCACAGCTAGTCCAGCCCGTCTGCTAGTTTAGCCTCTGCAGCTAACCAGGCTTCCACAGCTAGTCCAGCCCTGTCTGCTAGCTTAGCCCCTGCAGCTAACCAGGCCTCAACAGCTAGTACAGCCCCGTCTGATAGCGTAGCCTCTGCAGCTAACCAGGCTTCCACAGCTAGTCCAGCCCTGTCTGCTAGCTTAGCCCCTGCAGCTAACCAGGCCTCAACAGCTAGTACTGCCCCGTCAGATAGCTTAGCCTCTGCAGCTAACCAGGCTTCCACAGCTAGTCCAGCCCTATCTGCTAGCTTAGCCCCTGCAGCTAAACAGGCCTCAACAGCTAGGACTGCCCCATCAGCTAGCTGGTTCCCTATGGCCCCTGTTTCTCTGGTCTCGGTTCCTTGGTCTGGCCCTCCAGCCAGTATTAACTATCCTGCTAGGACTGCCCCTTCAGTTTTCAGGATGGGTTATATCCATGTTTCTCCGACTAACACTTTAGCCCCGTCTGCTAGCATAGCACGCACAGCTAGCAACTCTCAGAAGGCTAGCAAGGCTAAGAAGACTAGCATGGCCTCAGCTGCTAGAGTAGCCCTGTCAGCTAGTTCAGCCCAGGCTACTCGCACAGCCCCCATTGCTAGCTTAGCCCCTGCTAGCTTACTCCGGAATGCTAATGTAGCCTCTGTAGCTAGCACCTCAGTCTAGTTTGCTAGAGCCCCTGCTGCTAGCATATCTGTCTCGTCTGCTAGAGCCCCTGCTGCTAGCACCTCCGTCTCATTTGCTAGAGCCCCTGCTGCTAGCATCTCTGTCTCGTCTGCTAGAGCCCCTGCTGCTAGCACCTCAGTCTCGTTTGCTAGAGCCCCTGCTGCTAGCATCTCTGTCTCGTCTGCTAGAGCCCCTGCTGCTAGCACCTCAGTCTCGTTTGCTAGAGCCCCTGCTGCTAGCACCTCAGTCTCGTTTGCTAGAGCCCCTGCTGCTAGCATCTCTGAGTCGTCTGCTAGAGCCCCTGCTGCTAGCACCTTTGTCTTGTCCGCTAGAGCCCCTGCTGCTAGCATCTCTGTCTCATCTGCTAGAGCCCCTGCTGCTAGCCTTTCAGTCGCGTCCGCTAGAACCCCTGCTGCTAGCCTTTCAGTCGCGTGCGCTAGAGCCCCGGCTGCTAGCCTTTCAGTCGCGTCCGCTAGAGCCCCTACTACTAGCACCTTAGCCCCGCCGGCTAGTGTAGTCACTGCTGCTAGCACCCTTGTCCCTCCTGCTGGAGTCACTCCGACTGCTAGCACCTTGGCCCTGCCTGCTAGTGTAGCACCTACAGCTTGCACCCGAACCCTCTCGGCTAGTGCACCCTCTGCAACTTGTACAGGCCCTGCACCTTGCACTGCTCAGGTAGCTAACCCAGTCTCTACTGCCAGTTTAGCCCCTGCTAGAGTAGCTCTAGCTGCCCCTGTTCCTCCTCCGGCTCCAGACGAATGTCTGCTGGACATTCATCTGAACTTCCCCTTGTCTTCCTCATGCATACCCTCCTGGTGCACTGGTGTATCTTTAATGTCTACATGTCTCTCCGTGCCCTTCCCCTGCTACATTGTCTCTTGTTCCCTTGTTAATTGTTATGTTTATTAGTTCCTTGTATGGTTGTTATGTTTACTCTGTCTAGTGTTCTGTCTTTTCTTGTGTGTGTTAGTTCTGTGTGCTTCCCAGTTTATTCCCCAGTGTGTTTGGCCTTATGTTTTCCTGTAGCCCTGTGTGTTAGTTCTGCTTTCCCTCTCATGTGCGTCTCGTTCTAATTGCCCTGCTGTCTCTCTAGTGTTAATTGTTCCCCCTATATATGGTGTGTGTTCCCTTCTCTTGTTGTCGGTTCCATGTTTGATGTCCACGTCCTTGTTCATGTGCTGTTCTCCTGTGTTCATTCTAGTAAGTTTCCTAGTGTCAATTTGTTTGTTCCACCATTCTTTGTTTTCGTGTAAAGTTTGTCTAGTTTGTTAGGGTTTTTATTGTAGTCAGTTGTTCTATTTTTCTTTGCCTGCCTTGCAGTGAATTTGTGTTGTGCCTTTGGACTTGCTCTCATTTATGAGATTATTCTTTGTTTTGTATTTTGCCCTCTGCCAGTCTTAGCTGAGCTATTCCTTGTTTTGTTTGCTGCTGCCTTTGAAGTAAAGACTTTTTAAACTATTCACCCCTGGCTCCACGTCTCGTATTGCCTGTTGCCTCTTATCCTCGTTCTGTTCAGCAATTGGGTCCTCCGACAACACTATCTTTAACACGTAGTTCGTAACTACCCCCGATGAGCAGGATGGCAATTCGCATTGGTTGTCTCCGCCGTCTGTGGGTGAATGTGAGGCATAAATTGTAAGCGATTCGGATTAAAGCGCTTTATGAATGCAGTCCATTTACATGTACCATTAGTCAAATCAGCATTGCATGCAATGTGTTCACCTGTCAGCCAGATAGTCAAACACAAAGCTTTTAGGCAGTCTTCATAGTCCATTGGTGAGACAACACTGGAGAAGAGGTGGATGAAGACAGGAATTCACTCTCTATCGAGTCTCTTTGGGGCTTCCTTTCTTTGGAAGGTGAGTTAGTGCACATTATAGAGTGGTAAGGTAACTAACTTACTGTACATACTATTATTATTTACATATTTGTATTGGCTTTTTTTCTTTTCTTTTTTTTTCTTTTTTACAAACATAAAACATGCAACATAACAATAAAAATACATAAAAAAATAAAATAAAAGGAAAGAAAAGAAGAAAAATAAATATATATGTATTTGGATATTGTGTAGGCTATTTGGAGCTTTCGACAGCTCATGTGCATGGGGCAAAGGAGGCAACAATTGGAGTGTGGAATAGTCTGGCTGTACAGCTGAAGTCCAGTGTAGGTTGAGGTGGGGATGGTGGTTGTGGCTTGGACCTCAGGGGGGGGGTCAAGGGATGTGGAGTTTCCTCCTTTTTTTGTGTAATTTCTTTCTTTTCCTTTTCCCTTTCCTAACATTTTTTATAAAAAGGTTATTGTGATCTTGTTTTATTAAATAAAAACATTGATCACAAAAAAATATTCAGTCTATAAATATGTAAACATTGAATGTATATTACCTCTGATGTTTAAAGCTATAATAGTTCAATTGATATTATTGAAAGATGAGCCGAAAGTGGACATCCTTGTCTCAATCCTAATTCATTTGAATTACATACAGTATATCCATTGTTTATTACCTAGGTTATGATAAAGAACTTTGACCCAGTTAATAAGCTCTGGACCTAAATAAAAAGTGAATGCATCCTATATGACATTTCCAGCTAGATCTACCAAAAGCTTTTTCAAAGTTGGTGATATCATTTGTATCATCTAAAAGCTATGCATTTAGGGCCCGATTCAGGCTTGAGATAAATGCATGCAGTGTGGAGTTAATACCAACATTGCCCTACTCCCATTCAGATCTCTTTCCTTCTAATGGAGGTGTGTCTCAAGATAGTTGTATTCAGACTTGCAACTTAATAAAAATGTTACTGCATGATACAGGCTCCTGAGAAAAGGTAGAATAAATCCAGCACATAGATTATCATATCAATAATATCTAAACATGCAAATAATCCCTTCATCTATATGTATGCTGATTCCTACTTTACATCTGATGGCACCCCATCATCTACTCCATAACTAAGCATTCAACTTATCCTTATCCTTGTATCCTGTAACCAAGAGTCTCTCTCGTTCCTCTCCCCTCTTTCGGCCTCTCGTTTAAAGAATGGCTATGTCTTTTAAACTGCTGGTTCTGTTCTGGGTGTTTGGACTGGGATGCAGTCCGAGTTCACCTGGCTGGTTCCAGAACATCTCTACCAATCTTTTCAACTTATCTGGGGATATTTTGTTGGGAGGACTGTTCCCCATCAACCAGCTCACCAGCAACCTCAGTCTGGCGCCTGGTAACATCAGCTGTAACAGGTGTGGTATTAAGGACAAATAATTGAGAGAACTTCAATAATTTTGGTAAAGAAATGTTGATACCATCTGTTTGTAAAGTATTTTATGTATAATGACACCACACAACCAAAAACAAAGTATTTGAATAGTGATTTTGACATAATTTACCATGGCAGCGATTGAAGCTTCAAAGCATTTGGGTCAGCCCTACTATAGATGCATGAAGAACCTTCTTAACTATTATTTTCCTCCCTTTACTTCATCCGAACAGAATAGATAAGCAAGGTCTGGGTCTCGCTCTAGTGATGAAATACACTGTGGATGAGATAAATGCCAACCAAATCCTGCTCCCAGGCATCAAACTGGGTTATGAGATCTTTGACACATGCAAACAGCCTGCCGTCACTTTGAAGCCCACCCTCTTCTTCCTCACTCAAAACTTTACAGAGGATTTGGCTGTCAGGTGCGACTACACTGACTATGTGACCAGGGTGGCAGCCGTCATTGGCCCCTTCACCTCAGAGATGGTCACAATCATTGGAAAACTCCTAGGATTCTTTCTGATGCCAATGGTTAGTTCAGCACAGGAAACTACGAAGTTGGACAAACTTTTTCATAAATTATAAATTATTTCAACTGCCTACACCAACTGTTTACCTGTTTAACATGAACATTGACATGCGAACAAGATCCAACCAAACTTAACATACATATTTGTGAGGGACCCCAAAGTGTCGTAGGCCACATTTGGTTGCCGTGTTTGGTTGTATTAGTGCCACAATCAGGAAAAAGTGGCAATTTTTCAATGGCCATATTAGGCACTATTTCACCTACAGTGAAATACTTTCACAGCTATGTTCTATGTGGTTTGATAAATAACTTTAGCTAAATAAATGTTGCATCAAACTTCTTTGATTCTTCTCACTGTGACAATATTTGGCCAATGTGATTGGGCCCCGCAATTGACTGCTTGCAGTTGTATTCTAAATCGCTTTTCTCTATCCTTAGATTAGCTATGGTGCTAGCAGTGTCCAATTTAGCAACAAGGAGATCTATCCGTCATTCCTGCGCACGGTGACCAGTGACAAGTGGCAGGCAGAAGCCATGGTGGACCTGCTGAGAACGTTTAAGTGGAACTGGGTGGCCGTGGTGGGCAGTGATGATGAGTATGGACGCCAGGGTCTGCATGAATTCTCCACCATAGCAGAAAGAAAATCCATCTGTGTGGCCTACAAGGGGCTGATCCCTATCTACAGTGGTACTGAAGAGAGGATCAATGAAACCCTTAACAACATCAAGAATAGTAATGTGGGAGTTGTGGTGGTCTTCTCAATTTCACAGTCAGCCAAGCTCTTCTTCACAGAGGTTAGAAACAAAACTGCCACAATACCACTCATGTCAGAACCATATTTCAGAATGTGCATGCAGAGTTTTACACAGCTTGCTGTGGTAGCAAAGTTGTTGAATATTAATTTAAAGGAATAGGTTGGATTTTTTTACACAAAGTGGTATGAATTACTCAGGCACCGACATTAGCTCAGGCACCTTGGTTCCTTGGTCAGAGATCTGGCTGCCAGAATTCCAGTGTATTACTACGCACTGGAGGCTGTTGACATATCATGCTGCCTACAGTATATCATGTGCATGCATCAGTTTCACTACCGATGAGTAATTCATACCACTTTGTGTAAAAAAAATAAACTAAATCTGAACTATCCCTTTAAAAACAAAACCATTTGGAAATAGATTGTCTTCTAATTCTGTTCCGTTTAAAATCCAATGTTGTGATCAGGTTATTAGGAGGAATTTGACAGGTGTGTGGATCGCCAGCACAGCATGGGCCATACATAATAAGGTGGCCTCCCTCCACAACATTCACACAGTTGGCACCATCATTGGATTAACAGATATCACCCAGCCACTGAACCTTCTCACCAGCTACACCCAGGAACTGTTGTCCAGACTAAGTAAAGAGCGGATGGACAGCCCCCCTCCAGTCCCAGAGTCAGGAGCAGCCTATCCCCCTGATCCCTGCCCACTGTGTTGGAACTTGTCACCTGAGAATATTAGCCTGGTGGAGGTACCTGCAGTAAAGAACGCAGCTTTTAGTGTGTATGCTGCCATCTACAGTGTGGCACAGGCACTGCACAATTTGCTGGAATGCAACGCCACCAGCTGTAGCAATACGTGGGGACCTCAAAGCAAAATATATCCTTGGCAGGTAAATTCACATACATTTTTTTGCTTTTCTATTAGTGTAAACAAAGGAAATTGCATACGTTTTATAACATCCAACAAAATGATTTATGAATGTAATTTTATATTGCAGCTGTTGAAAGTGCTGAAGAATGTTTCTTTAGACTTGAGTGGAAGACATTTAGTGTTTGACAGCAATGGCGATTCAAACACAGGATACAACATTGTAAAATGGATCTGGGAAAAGCAAAGTGTGACGTTCAAAGGTGTTGGAACATTTCATCAGATCTTATCCATCAACAGATCTCTCATCGAATGGCACACAGAAGATTCTATGGTAACCTCCATAGTTATTTTGATCTATTCCCCCATTAATTAATTCATTCATGGATTTCAATGTATTCTGTCATTACGACCTAATTTATTGCTTAATGAAATTAATAATAATAAAAACAATTCTATGAGACCACTTTAACATACAGTTCATCTTACTGTACTACCACAGGTTCCGTTGTCTACATGTTCAGCTGACTGTGCGGAAGGTCAGGTGCAACATGTGAAAGGCTTACATTCTTGCTGTTTTTATTGTTTCGACTGTTCAGAGGGCACCTTCCTAGCAAAACGCGGTGGGTCCTTTTCTTTGCACTTTGATTCTAAAATAATCTTCTAATCAGTGGTGGAAAGTAACTAAGTATCTTTACTCAAGTAAAATGTCTAGCTACTTGTACTTTATGTGAGTATTAGGGAAGTGTATATACGTTTACTCCACTACATTTATCTGAACCCATCAGTTACTAGTACTTTGAAGAAAAATGTGTGCTGTCAGGCGATTAAAAAAAATAATCTAATTAATTACAGGATTTGTAATTAATTAATCTAATTAATCACATTTTAATCGCATAACCATTTTAGGCCTGATGTTTTATATTCTATAATCATATTTCAAATTGCATGTGTCCAGATGGCAGAATTCAGTACTGTATCTACAAAACCTTCTGTTTAACCCTTTCACTGCCACACGACAGAAGGTTAACCCTTTACTATCACACAACTGACGGTTGTGTGATAGTAAAGGGTTAACCTTCTGTGTATTGTCACAGTGAAAGGGTTAATCATCTTCCCTTTATTCCTTTGCTTCGATTTTTCAGGTCTGGTCAATTTTTGCATGGTGTTATTCACAGTCAAAGAAATTAAAAAGAATTTAATTGATATTCTCATTTGGTTCATTACAATTTACTCAAGCCTAGTAACAGACACAGTATTTCTGACACATGGAATACATTCCCTGAGATGTCCCTAGAATCAGATACCAAGAACATGCAAATGGACCATTTAAAAAAAAATTAAATGTTTATTCTATGTTCTTATGAGATAAAAAAAAAAAAAAAAAAAAAACAATAATAATAATAATAATAATAATAATAATAATAATAAGAAGAAGAAGAAGAAGAAGAAGAAGAAGAAGAAGAAGAAGAAGAAGAAGAAGAAGAAGAAGAAGAAGAAGAAGAAGAAGAAGAAGAAGAAGAAGAAGAAGAAGAAGAAGAAGAAGAAGAAGAAGAAGAAGAAGAAGAAGAAGAAGAAGAAATTATTAAAAAAAATTAAATTTTTAGTTAATTTTCATAACACGCTAATTTGCTGTGTAATTAATTAATCTATTTAACGCGAGAAACTGACAGCCCTAAGAAAAATATGTATGAAGATCATACACTTTCACAGAGGACGTAATCAGAGCACCATGACTGGACCACACACCACTTTAAAGGGGACATGCATTGCTATTCCTTGCACTATTTTGGCAACTTTACACAATTCCTGTGAGTCTATTGAACACATCTGTACGTTTTTATTTTTATTTTTATTCATTGTTTTATATTTCTTTTCTAATCAAGTACTCAAAAGCCACATTGTTCTCCCTTTGGATTTCAGGCTGTGTTGGCCTGGCTCCGCCCATAAGCACTTTGAGTGACAGTCATCCACACAGTCTGCGACTGGCACAAAGAGAGAGATAGAGAGATAGAGAGAGAGAGAGGGAGAGGGAGGGAGGGAGGGAGGGAGAGAGGGACACGGCGCATAAAGTTATCTCTCCACTGCTTCCCCGCAAGGTCCAGGTTGTGTGTAAATGAGTATGTGCTACTGCTGCTTCCCCACGAGGTCCAGGTTGTGTGTAAATGAGTATGTGCTACTGCTGCTTCCCCGTGTGAGGTCCAGCCCAGGTTGTGTGTAAAATGAGTATGTGCTACTGCTGCTTGCCCGCGAGGTCCAGGTTGTGTGTAAATGAGTATGTGCTACTGCTGCTTCCCCACGAGGTCCAGGTTGTGTGTAAATGAGTATGTGCTACTGCTGCTTCCCCGCGTGAGGTCCAGCCCAGGTTGTGTGTAAAATGAGTATGTGCTACTGCTGCTTGCCCGCGAGGTCCAGGTTGTGTGTAAATGAGTATGTGCTACTGCTGCTTGCCCGCGAGGTCCAGGTTGTGTGTAAATGAGTATGTGCTACTGCTGCTTGCCCGCAAGGTCCAGGTTGTGTGTAAATGAGTATGTGCTACTGCTGCTTCCTCGCGCACGGTTTGTTTCCCCGACAGAAGCTCCTCTCTCTCTCTCCCTCTCTCTCTCTCTCTCTCCCTCTCTATCTCTCTCTCCCTCTCTCTCTCACTCGCTCGTTGTCTGCCTCGCTCTGTTTGAGGAAGTGAAGATAATTCCACTCGCTCTGCTGTCGCTGTCAACCATAGAGGGGACGTTAGTTATGCAAATCACTGCTATATTCACGTCAGCAAAACTGTCAAATCAGAACAGCTTAGTTGAGTGAGGGAGGATCTTGTGAACTCGAGACTAGACTGATGAGTCAATATGATAATTAACGACACAGACCACATTGATATAATCCCCAATTGCTAGGAAAACATGCTAATCACTGGAAAAGGCCATTTATAATGCATGTCAACATTTAGAGGTCACTGGCTCTAGTACATGCAATAGCAAATATTTCTCTACTTTTACATAGAATTTGAATGGAGGACTTTTACTTTGACCAGAATACTCACTTATCTGGGTATTTCTTATTTTACTTAAGTAAATTAACTGTGTACTTCTTCCACCACTGCTTCTCATATATTTAAAACGGAGGTTATCCTATAACCCTAGTTATATGACTACTGGCAAAGCGTCTCGCTTCGCCTATTGGACTACACTCGTGCCTATTGCACATGCCTGAAAAAAACAATCATGCACCTTACATCTACCCAGCCACGCCTACCTCCGGTCGTATATAACCCGGTGTAGTAGCCATGCTCACCCTTCTGAGTCTGAATTTCACTTGAAAACAGCCAGGGGTCCTCAGGGCCGTAAAGTGAGACACTTCGCCAGTAGTCATATAACTAGGGTTATAGGATAACCTCCGTTATATTTCCTACTGGCTCCGCGGCTCGCTTCACCTATTGGACTAATGGGCGGAGCAGGGCACATAGCCCTGATAAATGTACCCCCTGAGGTGCCATACGGCCACCAAAGCGGGGAGGGTCCTATCCCCACACTTGTCCTAACGAGGAGCGGAGGAATAAGACTCCGACCATGCGTAATAGGGCGCAGCTACCCCAAAAATGCACAAGGTGAGAAGACCTTTTCTGAGGGGGCAGTTCGCAGGTCCAGGGGAAGAGCGTTCCAGAGCCTTGGTGCCGTCACCTCAAAGGCTCGATCACCCCTTGTTTTGAGCCTGGACCTGGGGACCACCAGGAGGTGCTGATAGGCAGATCTGAGTGAGCGGGTGTTGGTGTAGGGATGGATGAGTTCAGTGATGTAGATAGGGGCCTGACCGTGGAGTGCTCTGAAAGTAAAAGTGAGGACTTTGAAGTGAATTCTATAGTGTACCAGGAGCCAGTGCAGGGATGCCAGAATTGGAGTGAAGTGACATGATTTTTTTGACCCTGGCTGCAGCATTTTGGACCATTTGTAGTTTGTCTGTGGATGATTTGGTGAGACAGGTGAAAAGTGAGTTGCAGTAGTCAAGCCTAGAGGAAATAAAAGCATGCATGGACAGTTCTAATTCAGAGTGATATATGATGGTGCGTAGTTTTGCAATATTTCTGAGGTGAAAAAAGCAGGTGTGTGTGAGTGTTTTGACATGTTTGTCTAGGTTCATGGCCTGGTCGAAGACAACACCCATGTTTCTCAGATGGGGATGTATGTTGTCTTTAAGGGACCCCAAGTGAGTGGCCACTCTAGCTGCAGTCTTCTCAGCTGCTACGATCAGCACCTCCGTTTTTGCAGCATTTAACTGGAGGAAGTTACTCCCCATCCAACTCTCAATGCTGAGCAGGCACTCCTGGAGAAGGCTGAGTTTCTCCATTTTATCGGGTTTAAAAGAGCAAAGTAGCTGTATGTCGTCTGCGTAGCAGTGGTATTTAATGCCGGTGAATTTATTGATGAAAAGGCCTAAAGGAAGCATATAAATGGAAAAAAGGAGTGGTCCTAGCACCGATCCCTGTGGTACCCTACATGAGAGAGGGGTGGGGTCAGATTTAAAAGGACCCACAGCCACTGAGAACGTTCTCTCCTTGGCATGTGGGGCAAACCATTTTAGAGCGCTCCCAGAGCATCCTGCATCCTGCCAGCAGCCTAGCAACGGGATGCAGAAGAGGTCCCAGCCCTAAGGACCGCACGAGAGACAGAGCTCTCAGCCAGGTCCACGAGATAGAACCCGACCAAAGGACCTGGTGAGGACCACAAAGCCGCAGCATACGTGTCCTCCACCGAGGCTCCTCCAGGCAGGGCAGCAGAGACCGCCACCCACAGGTGGAACGCTCTGACGTCTGCGGGGGAACCTGCCCAGCCATGGCGTAACCTGGCGTGCCCTAATATGACCAGTGTGACAGGCGTTGTTTTTGACAGCGCCTCACCTCCATCAGGGCCACCGCCTGTATATAGACAGGTACTCTGGTCGACCCGAACAAGCGTATAACTCACCCGCTCATCTAGCGGAGGTGATGGCCAGGAAACACGCAGTCTTTAAAAGACAGCTGCTCCAATAGCTTACGCTTGGGAGGTTTAACAGACACCTAATAGCCTAACCAGGACTAATTGGAGGTCCCGGTTAGGGGACAAATCACGCTTTAACAGGCTTGAGACGCTGTGCGCCCAGCAGAAAATGTTTTCCCGGAGGGCGGGCGGAATATCAGGACACGACATCGGGTCCAAATCTTCAGCCCGCCACCTCTCTTGAAAATATACACCACGGCCCACATGAACCGCGGCCGTGGGCGGAGCGTGCACGCTCCGGATGGTATCAACATCGATACCTATTCATTCCAGTTTCAACCTCTCAGCGGCCAGGCCATCAGATGCTGTCTAGCAGCCGCTGATGTGACAGGGCTCTCCCCTCTGGTTGTGGGGCGTGGGACGGCACGGGAAGCCTGGGTCTCATAGGCCGCCGACATCTCCTCGGAGAGGGGGCCCATGAGGAGAGGAATCTTCCTCCCTTCCTCCAGGGACGACCGCTCTAGCCACAGATGTCTGTGCATCAGGATTGTAAGTGCTGTCACCTTCCCAGAGGCTATAGCTTGCAGCTGTGTCAGGTGCAGTATAGACCCAGATGCCTGGGCGAGGGTCTCTGCGTTGTCTGGACCCAAGACCACGTCGCCACCTTAGACATGAAAGCGGCTAGCTGAGCGATGTTAGTCACCGCTGCCAGGTTCTGTACCACGGCAGTGTAGGCTTCCTCAGCCCACACCGCCACCTTCCGGGCCGAATCACCTCTCGGCATCGGCTTCCGGTCGGGGTGCCACTATATTATTTCCGGGCAAAGGACAGAGGCGAGTGGCTTGTCTAAGCGCAGTACGCCGGTCCTAAGCCCTTTGACCCGGCCTTCCACCTGTGTAAAGGACAGGCATCGGCGGGGGTAAAGGGAGTGGGACCCCGTTGGCTGCAGCTGCAGCCGCCATAATATTGGGGAAGACGAGCAGTAACCTTGACTGCTGTCTGAACTCCTCAGAGTATATGTTCCGCGGGCCGGGGTAATTAACCCTGACGCGCCGAGCGGGGGGTAAGATTCGGGGTCCCCAGTCTGACTAGACGGGGACACACCAGGGAAGACCCATGGTACTTCCCCCTTGCCCGGGAGTGGCTCTCCCCATGGGGCCGGGGTAATTAGCCCCAGCGCGCCAAACAGGGGGTTGTATTCCACCTCAACAGACTGCTCGCTGCTCACGCCTCCCGATTGCTCGGTGCGATGAGTGAAGGCTTCGACGCCACCCAACACAGCGCCGGGGGTCCCTCTCCCACAAGACCGCCGCGAGCCGTCCCCGGACTCCAGCGATCTTCCAGAGAAGTATTGCCGGTCAAAGGACACTCCACGACGAGCGGCGGATGACAAGCGCTGAACTCGCTGGGGGAGTCCTGACAAGGACTTTTTGGGTGGTGGAATATCCATCTCTAACTAACAGCAAAACTAAATCGTACTCTCAGCGCTGCAGGTGCTTATGAGCGGCCTTTTCGCGTGAAAAAACGAGGAAGGGTGAGCATGGCCACTACACCGGGTTATATACGACCGGAGGTAGGCGTGGCTAGGTAGATGCAAGGTGCATGATTGTTTTTTTCAGGCGAGTGCAATATGCACACGAGTGTAGTCCAATAGGCAAAGCGAGATGCGGAGCCAGTAGGAAGTATAACTGCAATAATGATTTTCTGACCTCTAGTGGGCAGCATGGAGCCACTCTAAAGAAACCCTTGATTTCTCCCAAAACCAAAGCCTTGTGTTGTTTTACCAAAGTGAATGATCATTTTAAATTAGGGATGTCCGATATTATCGGCCGACCGATATTATCGGCCGATATCGGCAGTAAAATGTGATATCGGAAAATATCGGTATCGGTTTAAAAAAATAAAATAAACAATAACAATATTTGTTATATATATATCCAGTGAAATTATTAGTTACCTGAAATTATTCAGTTTTTTGGGGGGGGAAACCCTGCATATATCGGTATCGGTTGATATCGGTTAATATCGGTATCGGAAATTAAGAGTTGGACAATATCGGAATATCGGTATCGGTAAAAAAGCCAATATCGAGCATCCCTATTTTAAATACACAATATTTTAACTAAAACATTTGCTGAAAAAGAACAGGATTGTTTTTGCGCACAGATGACTAGATTTCAATAAATAAAATGTTCTCTTGGGCATTTCCTGGTTATTAAACAAGGTAGGCAAATACTTTACCTACAAACATAAAACTGTTCTGACAGCACAATGTTGATGTAATTACTTTTTAAATACATAGGTTTATAAAATAAACAGTAGACAGATAAATGATGGAATAACAATAGACTGGTTGCTGGGGTTGAGTAAGAAACCATTAAAGCAAAGGGTTGACTGAGTTTTGAAAATAAAATAAAAATACTGTTAGAAAATTGCAGCTAATAATTGTATTAAAGCAAAGTAAATCCATAAGTAAATAATTAAGAACTTAAAAGGGTTACTCTGGTTGTTTTCTATTTTTCTGATCATCATACTGATCCATTCCAACCAAAATCTAGTCAACTGGACCAAGGATGAGAGAGTTGTGTTTTCCTAGGTGCTTGACCGCAGCTCGCCTACCGTTGCATTTGAATCCATTGAGGAAAATAGACAAAACAAAGTAATTTCAGAATTTAGGACATTTTGCTGCTTTTGATGACATTTTCAGTGTTTCATGGTTGCTCCATTTTAACAAACTGCAGATGGGCGAGATTTAAGTGTAGGTCAATTATCCTTTAACTTGTACTGCTCTCTCCTGATTATGTCCTAATTATTGATCCTCACTCTTGACTTGAAGGGAACAGCCAGTGTACAAAATGCCCTGAAGGCCAGTGGTCCCTCATCCGCAGCAATAACTGCACTCACCCTACATATGACTTCCTGTCCTGGAGCCAGCCTGAGTCCGTGGGAATGATGCTGGCAGGAGTGGTGCTGCTGGTGTGCCAGGGGTCGGTGGGGGTCTTGTTCCTGAAGCACAGAGGGACCCCACTGGTGAGGGCCTCTGGAGGACCCATGAGTGGTGTGGCCCTGCTCAGCCTGGTAGGAGGCTGTCTCAGCCTGCTGCTGTTCCTGGGTCAGCCAGGGGACGTGGTGTGTTGTCTACAGCTGCCCCTCACCTCCATTTTCCACACAGTGGCCCTCTCCACTATTATGTCCATCTCACTACAGGTGAGGACTGTGTGCTGCTAGCGTACGGTAAAACATATTGGTAAGGAAAACGTGATATTACCCAATTCTGCTACCTTCTCTTCACAGATACTCTACGTAACAGAGTTCCCTCAGAGGGCTGCCTCTCACCTGGATACATTAAGAGGTCTCGGAGGACACCTGCTAGTGCTGGCCTGCTGTGGTGTGCAGGCAGGGATCTGTGGCTGGTTTGTACAGGAAGGACCCTCTCTATCCCGGTACCTGGCTCATTTGAATGTGACCTTTGTAAGGAGGTTTCTGCCATGCCCAGTGGAGCCAATGGTAGGCTTTGGCCTGATGCAAGGCGTCAATGGCGGCTTGGCCCTCATATCATTCATGTGCACCTTCATGGCAGCAAAACCTCTCCATCAGTACAACCTATCCAGGGACATCACCTTTTCCACCCTGATATACTGTGTGATTTGGGTGTTCTTCACCCCCATTTACAGTAGCCTTGTAAAGGAAGTAACTAAGTTAAATTCCATTGCCTATGTGTCTTTCAGTCTTGTGAGCAACATGGGACTGGTGACAGCCTATTACTTCCCAAAGTGCCACCTGCTGTTGAGGAAACCTGAGCTCAATACCTCTGACTACTTCCGTAGCTTCCTAGAAGCAGCCCCTCCAACTCCACAGGAAGAACCAGAACCAGAACCAGAACCAGAACCAGAACCAGAACCAGAACCAGAGCCAGATCCAGATCCAGAGACACAGGCACAACCAGGGCCAGAGTCACAGCCACAACCAGGGCCAGAGTCACAGGCACAACCAGGGCCAGAGTCACAGGCACAACCAGGGCCAGAGTCACAGCCACAACCAGGGCCAGAGTCACAGCCACAGCCAGAGTCACAGCCACAACCAGGGCCAGAGTCACAGCCACAACCAGGGCCAGAGTCACAGCCACAACCATGAAGCAAAGCCAGGACAAGAGCCAAAGCCACAGCTAAAACTAGAGACTGAATAACAGTGAGCTGGACTTACTATAAGAACCATGACTGGTGTGTTCTGTAATGTATGATGATGAATAAAACTAAAGTTAATATCAGGTTGATAAATGTTGATAATAAAGAAAATATATATATATTTGACTGAGACAGTTGCTGTGTATTATTTATTCAATACGGCCTGAAAAAGATCCAGGTAACTTCCATTAATAAGAGAATAGAGAAAATATATTTTAAATAGAATATGTCTGACGGTGAGCGAGTAAATTGTCCTTGGGCAAGACACTTAACCTACTTGCCTCGTATGAATGTGTATGCATGTGAATGAATGTTGGTGGTGGTCGGAGGGGCCGTAGGCGATGATTATTCGCCACGCTTCCGTGAGTCTGCCTCAGGGCAGCTCTGGCTGCAATTGTAGCTTACCACCACTGGTATGACTGTGTATGAACGAATAATGGACTCTGTGAAGCGCTCTGAGTCAGAGAAGAGCGCTATATAAATCCAATCCATTATTATTATTATTATTAAATTGTTATTTTTCTTTAATAATTTGTCCTATTGCAAAACATCAATCACCCAGTAGTGCTTCAATAGTGAAAGAGCAAGTAGTGAAACGTGTATGGCATGCAAGTGGCAAGAATTTACAGAGGTTGGACTAGAAATCTGAATAAAATTAAGTCCCTGCTGGTAATTTGGGCCTGTTTTTGTCCTGTATTTGTCAAAGGGGTAGCGGTGACCATAAATGGGGAAACACCAACCAAATTAAGAATTCAAATATGTTATTTCCATCAATCAATATTTGTGAACATCAGCTACTGTCTCCCAAAGCCAGAAACCAGAGAAGGATTTCTGCATTGATGTGGTGTCGGATTCCCTGGATATACAGCAGGAAGTTCTGTCATATACTGTACCTTCTTTCATGTAATAGATGCTACGTTCCAGGGACTTTCCAGTTGAAAATTCTGACATCCGACCTCCAAGTGTTCCAGGTGCACGTCACGGACTGTGAAAAACTGTGAAAAAATCCCCAGTTGCGAGTTGTCTGGAACACTGCATGAGAGAGTACACAAATCTTACTGTAGAGTTGTGAGGCAATCAAACAGTTTCTGCCCACAGGCCATCAGACCTGTGAATGCCAGCTCCTCCACCTAGCCCCCCCCCCCCCCCCCCCCCCCCCTGGTGGATTATTTTTGTCAAATTTTGGTGAGAGTTGTTTCTATACAATTCACTTATATGACATTTAGGTATGACACAGGACTACACAAGCATTTTTATACAAATGTGCACCATGGGTGCTCTCAGTGTCACCATAACCACCTTTCCTAATTCATTTCTATGAAGCAGCTCCAGATTTTTAGGATTGCAATATGAATGTAAATGTATGTCACAAATTTGAGTCTTGGCACTCTAGAGTTGCTTATGTTCACTAATATTCCGGGACTGTCTTAGACCATATAAATAACATGTATGTATTCTTAAATTGGGTGGTGGTTCCCCTTTAAGGTTAGAGGTGAGGTTGTGCCTGGAGGTTTTTGCCAGTTCAATTCCCAAGACTGAATGTGTGGGTGGAGGAAGTGAATAAGCATTGGTCTCATATGCATGTGCTCTTGAGCAAAGCAATTAGCTCCATTGGAGTTGGTCTGTGGTTTGAAGACTGGCTAGCTTCCGGATGTGAATAACTATGAGTCACTATATAAAATAAAATAATAATAAATTAATAAAAACACCATCTTCCTCATGATATGGAGTGCATCTAACATACCACTGTATATTGTGTACTCAGTGTACTGTAGGCTATATGCAACAGCAGAATAACAAATTAACTACATCTGAGTTACTGTCAGTTGTTTATTAGCAAACACTTCAACAAGAAACCAACTCTAAGCTGTTCCTTAGTAACACATAAAACAACCACTAAGGTTGTTCTACTGTGTAAAAGGACAGATCTATGTAAAGAACAAGGAGGGAAACGTGATATCCAGCTTGTATGAATGGACAACATCACATGCAAACATGCATGCAAAATTATGGAGAAACAAATGCAAGTCAGCTGAATGCAAAACGTGAAAGTAGAAAAGAAAATGTACCACGCAACAATTCCGAACTACTGTAATGTTGTACTACCATTAACAATAACCATGATCGCAATACAAATGTCTCTCACTAATCATTATACTGTGTGTAAAGATATAATGAGACTAATGTTGTGTAATACAGAACCCAGAGGAGGCCCAAGTGTAGCTATACACAATGACAAATGTGAGGCTTTGCTGTGATAATAAACCAGTGCGAATCAGTAGAAAGGGATGTTGCTCATCTCCTCTGACCAAGTGACACCAGAGAAACCTGAAGACTAAACCACAAGCAAATGACTTGGTAAATGCTCCGGAAAAACCAACGCCACCTGCATGACAATAACACAAGTTACAAATCTCATCGTCATTCCTCATCATCTCCCAATAATACTGTCAAAAATACACAGAAAACAGTAGATGTTCACATAGGTGTGAGACAATTCAATTAGGTTAAATCAAAGCTAATCTGGAAAATCAATAATCAGCTATTGCTATTATCATTGCGTGATAATGTTTCATCTTCAGCTCCATGAGGACCACAGAATGTAAATGTGAGTCAACACCACAAGCGTCATGCTTACACGGGGTCTTTGGGAAGGCGTTTTGTATGACACATCCTTTGAAGACATTCCTGTGCAAGTGAGTTCAGAAAAACCAGACAGAATAAGCCACAGGTTACTGGCAGACTGACTCTTTGAGGTGAGTTAAGATACAACACTGATATATCATCACATACTGTAGAGCTTCACACAATTAACGTCTCTAATCAACCCTCTCTCCCAGTCTCCCGTTCATCTGAAGAATGTCGCTGCCTTTTAAACTGCTGGTTCTGTTCTGGGTGTCTGGACCGGGTTGCAGTCCGAGTTCACCTGGCTGGTTCCAGAACATCTCTACCAATCTCTTCAATTCATCAGGGGACATTTTGCTGGGAGGACTGTTCCCCATCAACCGGCTCACCAGCAACCTCAGTCAGAGACTGGAACCTGATGACATTAGCTGTAGCAGGTAACATAACAAGTTCAATACACTGTTTACCTAAGCTATTATTATTGTCTCTATCACTTTTTCCAACATATCAGATTCTACATTTCCCCAATTCTAAGTTTAGTCTTTAACCCTCCTTCTCCTTCACCCTGACAGCACAAATGAGTATGGGCTGGGTCTCGCTCTCGTGATGAAATACACCGTGGATGAGATCAATGCCAACCAAACGCTGCTTCCCGGCGTCAAGCTGGGTTACGAGATCTTTGACACATGCACACAGTCTGCTGTCATTGTGAGGCCAACCCTTTTCTTCCTCACTGAGAGATCCACAGAGGAGTTGGTTGTCATGTGTAATTACACGGATTATGAGACCAGGGTGGCAGCCGTCATTGGTCCGTATACATCAGAGATGGTCTCTGTCATTGGACAACTTCTGAGTTTCTTTCTGATACCACAGGTTTGGTCACAAAATACTAGCCTGTCAGCAATGCCAATTATTTATGTGCTTAAAGTTGCACCATGTAGTCAAAATTAAGCATGGTTTATCTTTAGTATTGCAATGATCTGTTTGGCTGTGGTGCACCTACGTACCGTCCCACCACCTTTACCATACAAAGAAGCGTCCTCTAAGTGCAATGTCGGTTCACTTTGTTTCAAATGGTGATTTGTGTTGAGATTATAAACAATATTCGAGCATTTTATAACTGTGTTACTGTGCAGGTAATATTTTATTCTCAAAACTACCCAATACAGCTTTAATGTGTTACTGCCCCAATGTCCGTAATTTAATGCCCCAATGTCCGTAATTACATTGAGCAAATAGAACATAAAACATGTCTGTTGTCTAGTGTTAGTCCAACTAAACGGCAAGAGAATGAAAACATGTCTGTTGTCGTGTTAGTCCAGTTAAACAGCAAGAGAATGAAAACATGTCTGTTGTCTAGTTGTAGTCCAGTTAAACAGCAAGAGAATGAAAACATGTCTGTTGTCTAGTTGTAGTCCAGTTAAACAGCAAGATAATGAAAACATGTCTGTTGTCTAGTGTTAGTCCAGTTAAACAGCAAGATAATGAAAACATGTCTGTTGTCTAGTGTTAGTCCAGTTAAACAGCAAGAGAATGAAAACATGTCTGTTGTCTAGTCAGTGTTAGTCCAGTTAAACAGCAAGAGAATATTGCTTATGTTTGGATCATTGATAGGGCATTTAAGAGAGAAAAACAAATGCGCTCTAAAATGTGTGTCTGTGTATGGAAA
The DNA here is from genome assembly GCF_963971535.1 of Notolepis coatsorum. Taxonomy (NCBI): domain Eukaryota; kingdom Metazoa; phylum Chordata; class Actinopteri; order Aulopiformes; family Paralepididae; genus Notolepis; species Notolepis coatsorum. The sequence goes on from NC_140170.1 coordinate 95,121,589, forward strand.
ATGTATCTCTCCTCTGTGCTGTTTGATATTTTCTCCAACTATTAACTGTTATAAACCGTATACATCACTGTTTGCAACAAGGCAAATCTAATATTCGATTGTACTGTAACATCATTCTTCTGTCTTCAGATTAGCTATGGTGCCACCAGTGACAAATTCAGCGACAAGGAGATCTATCCGTCATTCCTGCGCACAGTGCCCAGTGACAAGTGGCAGGCAGAAGCCATAGTGCACCTGCTGAGGACGTTTAAGTGGAACTGGGTGGCCGTGGTGGGCAGCGATGATGAGTATGGACGCCAGGGTCTGCGTGAATTCTCCACCATAGCAGCAAATAATTCCATCTGTGTGGCCTACAAGGGTCTGGTCCCTGTCGACGGTGATGCTCTGCGAGCGGTTAAGAAAATCCTGGATCAAATCAAAGCAACCAGCGTGGGAGTGGTAGTGATCTTTTCAGTCTCACAGCCGGCCAAAGACTTGTTCAAAGAGGTTAGCAAAGTAAAGCATTTTACAAGGAATTTGTTTGACATTTTGTTTAGAAAGTTGTGGTGTGACTCATGTGATTCCACTATTAGCTTTTCCTTACTGTATATTTTTCAATTCAAATCTTTTGGGGGATTTCATTTTATTATATCTGATTATTTGGTTGCATGTCTCATTATGTTATCATGGATCAGGTTATAAGGAGAAATATGACTGATGTGTGGATTGCCACCACGGCATGGGTCCACCACAACAGCATCACCTCCCTCCCAGACATTCAGACAGTAGGCACAATCATTGGATTCAAGGACAGAACACAGACCCTGGACCTTCTTACCAGCTACACCCTGGAACTGTTCTCCAGACTAAGTAAGGAGAGGATGGACAGCCCCCCTCCAGTCCCTGAGTCAGGAGCAGCCTATCCCCCTGATCCCTGCCCACTGTGTTGGAACTTGTCACCTGATAATATTAGCCTGGTGGAGGAACCTGGCGTGCAGAACGCAGCTTTTAGTGTGTATGCTGCCATCTACAGTGTGGCACAGGCACTGCACAATATGCTGGGATGCAACGCCACCAGCTGTATGCAGGGCCCTCAAAGCAAAATATATCCTTGGAAGGTAAGTTCCTGCTTAATTTTCTGTGTTCAAACTTTTTTCTCTCTCAAAGTGAACAAAGAAAATTACAAACATTTTATAAGTTCACACTTATGTGAGAATAAAATCTTCTGTTGCAGTTGCTGGAAGTGCTGAAGAATATTTCTTTAGACTTGAATGGAACACGTATAGCGTTTGACAGCAGTGGTAACCCAAATGTAGGATACAACATACTACAGTGGGACTGGGAGAACAAAAGTATGCATTTCAAAGACATTGGAATGTTTCATAAGGAACTGTCGATCAACAAAACCCTCATCAAATGGCACACAGGGAATTCTAAGGTAATATTCAGAATTCAACATTCTCCTTTAACTCTTTCACTACCACACTGCCAAAGGGTTAACCCTTTCGCTGCGTCAATACAGAAGGTTAACCCTTTCACTGCCACATGACAAAGGGTTAACCCTTTCACTACCACACTACAGAAGGTTAACCCTTTCACTACCACACTAGTGAAATGTTAACCTTCTGTATTGTGGTAGTGAAAGGGTTAATAATGTATTTCACTCATTGTAAATGTTGGGAATGAGGACATTTCTCTGTGTTATTGCACACCCAATTTGATATAATCCATCCTATTTAGCTGCTTTTATATTCATACACAGAAAATGTTTAACTGATTTTGGTGACAGATATTCTGTAGTTGAGTATACAGTAAATTACTCTAGCTTGTTGTGAGTCAGTAGCTGACTCATCTGACGTGTGCAGGTCCCTCGGTCCACCTGTTCAGGTGCATGTAAGGCCGGCCAGGTGCGTAGAGTCAAAGGCTTCCATTCTTGCTGTTTTGACTGCATTAACTGTAAGGCGGGCACCTTCCTGGCAGAGACAGGTATGTGATTCTCTATTTAGTTGCTCAAATAGTATTCAGGATTTTCATTATAAATGTATTTATTCTTCTATTTATTTTTATTTATTTTTTTGCTGTGCCCAAGCAGCTCGTTTTAAGTTGGTCGGTCCATCCCAAGATAAAAAAAAATAAAAAATAATATAATTTTACACAACATAGTCATGACACTTTCCACTATGATTGATATTGTTGTGCCAATGCATCATAACAAATATCACACCAGTCAGCCAGATGATGGTGCTGACTAAATATCAACATTATCTGGCCATCCTCAGTAAATATTATTAAACTTCTCTGACATCATCTGGTCTTTCCAAAGACCCAAGAGATGGGACAGTAATATATATATTTGTGGAAAAGGCTCCCTCTTGTCGACTACTGCAACGCCAACGCACTGCTTGCTGGCCTCCCGGCCACTGCCACCAAGCCTCTTCAACTCATTCAGAACGCAGCGGCCCGCCTGATCTCAAACCTACCGAAGTCAGCCATGTCACCCCACTTCTTAGGGACCTGCACTGGCTCCCCATTGCTGCACGAATCCGCTTCAAGGCCCTCGACCTGGCATACCGTGCGGCAAAGGGAACCGCTCCCGCCTACCTCTGGTCAATGGTCTCTAACTACACACCCTCAAGACCCCTACGCTCTGCATCTTCTGGCCGTCTCAGACCCACTCCTATCCGAGCTCCAGGAGGGTCATCAAGGAGAAGCCGCCTTTTCTCAGTCCTTGCCCCACAATGGTGGAATGAACTGCCCACCCCAGTTATGAATTGATGTAAACAAGACAAACGTCTTTTTCTGGTCTGCATCTCCTTAACAATGGACCTGTCTCAAAACCCTGCCCTCTTTTCTTGATCCTCCAATAACAGCTGTCGCTTACCTCGGACTTCCTCGTACAAACAAAGTTGATTGGAGGATCAAGAAAAGGGGCAGGGTTGCAATCTGTTAAATAAAGTTTTCATTCATTCATTCATTCATTCACAGCCGAAACCTGTCCAATCTTTCGCCGTCGACTAAAGACGCACTTTGTGCTGAAGGGTCTGCAATTAGGTAAAATTAGACCTAAAATAACCCCCCTTTAAGTTAATATGTGGGAGTTAAGTTATTATTTACCACATAATGTTGCACTGTCTGCCTATTGATGGCATCTCAGGTTGTATGGCGGTGCTGCCCTCTAGTGGGCCAGAGGTGGTTTAGTGTTCCCTCGTATCTGCGTCACTTCCTCTCTATGAGCTTGTTGACGTTGAACTTGACCGGACACCCAGCGAGAGCAGACGTACACCCAGCGTTGCTCTCGTTAACGTTATAGTTTGACGGTGACCAAGTATGTAAAGTGGCTTACCAAGCGGACATTATACCACCAAGAGAGAGTGAGTTTTAGTACCCAGCTAATTTGATGTTTAGTAAACGTCTGGGATTAGCATATTACAGCGGACTATAGTATTCCCCATCTATCGTTACCAGTTAGCCGAAGCTAGCTAGCTCGGCGCTAATACCTAAAGTAGCTTCGGCTCATGCTTCGATAGCTGCTCTATACTGGACATATCAGTCGATATATAACACAGACCAGAGAACATTTAGATAGGGTCTGTGTCGCTGTAAAAGGACACAACTAGTCCTAAGAAGTAGCCATAGCAGTAGCCTGTGGTACAGAGGGGACCAGCGTGTCTGCAGCAGCTGTCGGCGTGCGCCGTGCAGCACCACGGAGCGGAGCGAGACACTCGGATCCACCACAGCGGTGCATCTGGTCTGCAGGAGCAGACTGGTGGCGCCTATTGGACCGGGCAGCGTCTTCCCGCCCTCATCACCCCGCAGCGGTCTACTACTCCTCATCACAGAACTCATCCGGGTCCTTTTCTCACCCCCAGGATTATTAACTCTCTCCATCTCTCTCATCCTGCAGAGGGAATTGTTCCTCTGACAGTGGTAACCGCTGCAACGTTTGGCCAGAACACTTTAATAGAACTATTTGGGCGCCCATCTAAATTTAGTAATAGTATTTAATTAGGCATTGTGTAACGTGATAACAATATTTCGTATGTATCTTTTTTCCCCTTTTTTTGCTTATATAAAAGCATTATGATTCAAACAGTTTCCTCGCTCTTTCTAGTTTAGGTGACTCCATTTTAAGTTATTCACTCAGTTGTGTATTTGGTACAATTAGTTTAAGAGTTAAGGCATCCTACCACACCCCCTAAGGTGATAATTATATACAGTCCTCTAAGCTCCCGCACAATTTGGTCACTTCGAGCCGGAGTTAAACCAGATAGGATGTCACGAAAGAGCGAGGTAGGTTCAAAGGGTCCCCCCCCCCCCTTCCCTGAAGGGAAGACACGTGCTCCTAGGGAGCGTAGATTACCCTCCCGACTAGATGACTGTGTCCTGGGTACACCCAGTAGCCCTAGTTCGGAGAGCAATCAGCATGTGCTAAACACATCAGCTGACCGGACAGTAGGGGACTTTACAACCCAGACGGCAGGCACACCCCAGCTAGTAGAGGGTGCTGCTGCCACACCACAGTTAGATCAGACGGCAGGCACACCCCAGCTAGTAGAGGGTGCTGCTGCCACACCGCAGTTAGATCCTGAGAACAGAGTCAGACCCGACTGACACCCCCCAGCGGCCTGAAGAGAAGAAGAGACACCAGGTGGCAGTCTCATGTAGTAAAGACATAACTACCTTCTCGCCACTGGATACCGCCAACCAAGATGAGTATGAGCAAGATGAGCCTGAAGAAGAAGAGGAGAGTGACTCCGCTGAAAACGACTCGCAACCTGGAGAGGATATCAATCCCCCAGACAGAGTGGAGCCACGCGGCAGGCAGGACTTCAATCACTTCCAACCAGGAGAGTTCTTCCTAGACACTCGCAGAACTAGTAGGCCCCCCAGCAGAGCACAAAGCAGAGGGAGCGTTACCAGCCAAACAGAATTCATATTCCAATGCATGCAACAACAACGCGAAGATGCGCTCGACAGAGAGAGAAGAGCCGCGGAAGCACTGGAGCGGGAGCGCGATAGAGCGGCAGCCCAGGCCTTGGAGTACACCCGGCTCGCTACCGCCCAACTGCAATCGGCCTCTGCCTCCAGGCAATCATCAAGAGCATCCACTAGGAATAACTCACCCCAGCGCCGCCAGCCTGAAAGGGAGGAGCACCCGGCTACATATCCCCGACCCCGAAGAAGGGACAAGGCCGACTCCGAAGACCTGGAAAGGCGACTGGCTCGTCTGCAGGAGGAATATACGGCACCAAGAGAGGTGCCACCCCGCTCTCAATGTGAGCGGCTACCCGCCACACACAGAGCAACCTCCAGATCCCATCAACATTGGCCCGTAACTGCACCGGCCCCTAGGTACGACCCGCTCCCACAGCGCCCACCAGGGAGCGCCATCCCATTCTTCAAAGACAATTCTAGAAGTCAGTACCATGACATGAGGATGTGTCTGGAGTTCCTCCTGGGCGCCGCCAACCACAGCGAGCAACAGAAGTTCCTCGAGCTGTCTATGCACTGTACGCTGCCTGCGGCCAAGCTCATATGCACTGCCAACGCATACTCCCCCACCCCCTATACTTCGTCTCTCCAGGCCCTGGACGAGCGCTGGGGACGCCCGTGGGACCACATATTGGAGGAGATCCACGAGCTGGGAGAAATGGCAGACATAAAGGACGACCACGCCCTGGACGCATACTCCTTGAAGGTACAGGCTCTGGTGAGCCTCCTGACGTTTCAAGGAGCCGCCGGCCGCACTGAGCTCTATGCAGGCTCCAACGTAGAGCGCTTCGTCAGGAAGCTTCCAAAGGAAAGGGAAGAGAGGTTCCGACGGGAACACGAGCGTCTCCACCCCCAACAGCCACTGTCTACCCTGATGGAGCTCTCAGAGTTCCTGAAGTCGGAGATGAGGCACATCCGCCTCCCCAAGCGGGAAGAGCCGAGAGGCAATGGACGCAGTGGACGAGACAAGTCCGACCGAACGGGGCGGCCCGTTAGGGTGCTGACCACCGTACATGAAACCAGATCAAAGGAGCACCAAGGGCCCCCGAAAGGCCAACGAGGCTTCTCCTCCCAGAAGAAAGGAGAGAAGAAGACTCCGCCGCCATGCCAGTGCTGCACAGAGGTCCACTGGCTAGACAACTGTCCCGTGTTCAAGGAGAAGACTACAGAGGAAAGGAAACAGTGGATAATAGAGAATAAGCGGTGCTGGAAGTGCGCCCGTGAGCACAGAGCAAAGGACTACACCCTCAAGGGACCCTGCAGACAGAGCGGGTGCGGGAAGATCCACCTCACGGCCCTCCACGACCTCAACAATAGAGACGACAAGGCTAAGCCTTATGTGGCGGAAGTCCGTGATGAGCCCTCTAGAGAGCTACGCAACTACTACGTGGGCCCCGTGAGAGGCAGCACTCCCCGCGTGCTGTTGAAGATTGTGCCGGTGGTCCTGCGGAACCGCGACAAGACTCTGGAGACCTACGCGGTTATTGACGATGGCTCGGAGCGCACGCTGCTGATGCGTGAGGCTGCCATCGCCCTTGGACTCGTGGGCGACACAGAGGAGCTGGATCTCCTCACCATCCAACCAGGGCGCACCACTATTCAAGGAGAAAGTGTGGCCCTCACCCTCACACCGGCCGGACGGCCGAAGGAAGTCTTCAAAGTGAGCCGCGTATTCACAGCTGCCGGGTTGTGCCTCTCCAGTTACGGCTACCCGATGGAGTCCCTCATGAAGAGGTACCCACATCTCCGTAATCTGGGGATCAACGCTGCAATGGAGGTGAAGCCCACCCTCCTGCTCGGCTCCGATAATGTGAACCTCACTTTACCCAAGCACATCATCCCGGGTCCACCCGGATGTCCCGTCGCCCTGGAGACTCCGCTAGGCTGGACCCTGCAGGGCCCCATCAGTCTAAGAAATCTGAACGCCCGTCAGACCCACTGCCTCTTCATTGGAGCGGGGCACGAAGACGAGGCATTGCTGGAGAATGTTCAGAGGTTATGGCAGCTGGACATTGCTCCATACAAAAACGAGAAGATACACACTCGCTCCAAAGAAGATAAGGCGGCGATGGATCTTCTCCAAGCCAAGACCAAGCGTGTCTGCGTGCGCGGTGTCCTCAGATACGCCACACCGCTCTTGAGAAGAGAGCCCATGCCGACCTTCAAGGTTCCCCCAGGAGTAGCGAAGCCGTGTCTGCTTAGCACTGAAAGAAGACTCAGCAGAGACCCCGAGACGGCTGCCGCCTACGCCACAGAAATGAGCAAGCTCATAGAGTCTGGACTCGTCAGGAGGCTGAAGCCTGAGGAGGCGGAAAGGAGTACCGAGTCATGGTACCTTCCACACCATAACGTTAAGCACAACGGAAAGAACAGAGTGGTCTTTAATTGCAGCTTTCAAGTGCGCCAGCAGAACCTCAACCGCTATCTCCTGCCCGGTCCGACTCTGACCCCTCCTCTCCTCGGAGTCATGGTGCGCTTCCGACGACAGAAGACCGCCATCAGTGGCGACATCAAACGCATGTTCCATCAGGTGTGTTTGCTCGACGAAGATAAGCCACTCATGAGGTTCTTGTGGAGAGAAAACCCAGACGACCCGGAACCGTCCATCTATCAGTGGGAGGTGCTGCCCTTCGGGACGACCTGCAGCCCGTGTTGCGCCACCTACGCCCTGCAGCTTCATGTCGACGGCGGCGCCGCACCCCCCGGAGTCTCCGATGCTGTCCACCACAGTTTCTATGTGGACAACTGCCTCCACAGCGTGGAGACCGCGGAAGAGGCCTACAAGCTGGTGCATGACATACGCACCTTCCTGGCCACCGCTGGCTTTGAGGTCCGCCAGTGGGCCACCAACGACCCTGAGGTCGTCCGAGACCTCCCAGACGAAGCGAAGGCTGACAGCAGCGAGACCTGGCTCTCCCAGTCAAGTGAGGACGCCCAGGAAATGACTCTGGGTCTCCTCTGGCGTTTCAAGTCTGACACCCTGTGTTACCGGCAAAAGAAAATCGAAACTCGCCATTACGTAACCAGGAGGTCGATCTACAGTACTCTGGCGAGTCAATATGACCTGTTGGGTTACATCAACCCCTACACGACTCGTGCCAAGGCTCTGGTCAGCGAGCTGTGGACTGAGGCAAAGGGATGGGATGACCCCCTACCAGAGACACTCGGGGCGAAGTGGAAGAAGTGGGAAGAAGAGCTCCCCACCCTCCAACAGATCGAGTTTCCCAGGAGCTACTTTCCCTCGAGCGTCAGTCTGACCGGCAGCCAGCTCTCCCTTCATGTATTCTGTGACGCGTCTGAGAAGGCATATGGTGCAGTAGCGTACCTGCGCGCGATGGAGCCCGACGACACAGTCCACGTCTCCTTCATTCTTGCACGCTCAAGAGTTGCACCCAAGAAGCAGCAATCCATTCCCCGGCTGGAGCTCTGCGCAGCTCTAAGTGGAGCCCAGTTGGGAAAGATGCTGAAGGAAGAGCTGCACCTCCCCCTTCACGCGGTGTCAATGTGGTCTGACTCCACAACAGTCATCCAGTGGATCCAGTCGACTTCGTGCAGATATAAAGTATTCGTGGGAACAAGGGTGACAGAGATTCAAGAACTTGTGGGGATCAGCTGCTGGCGATACGTTTCGACAGATGTCAACCCGGCGGACGTGATCACCAGAGGTGCGACCCTCGAGGAATTGGCACGTCCCAACCTCTACCACCGTGGACCCGACTACCTATGCAAGCCAGAAGAAGACTGGCCTTCTCCTCCGAACTTGGAGAACGCAGAGGTGGAGGTGGAACTTAAGAAGTCCATCTTCTGCGGCCTCACTGGACTCCAAGACCCTTCAAATACTGACGGTCCCAAGGTTGAGGATTGCCAGACCCTAGAAGAGCTCCAAGTACGTACCTTCCACCACCGGAACCCCGGTCCCGGAGACCCGACCCCTCTCAGCGCCGACGACTACGCCGCAGCTGAGATCATGTTGCTGCAGAGGGTGCAGCGGGAGGTCTTCCAGATCGAGATGGCGTGCTTGGGACGGAAGATGGAGCTACCAAGAGACAGCAAGCTGAGGCTACTGGCCCCCGAACTGGACGAGAAAGACCTCATACGTGTCGGAGGCCGCCTACGACGGGCTCAGGGCCTCACTGAGGACAGCAAACACCCCATCCTACTCCCCTCGAAGCATCCGGTGACTAACTTGGTGATTCGTCACTATGACACCAAATTGTATCACCCTGGAGCGGAGCGGCTCTTCGCGGAGCTCAGGAGAAGGTTCTGGATACTTCGCGGCCGGGAGGCTGTGCGGCGTTACCAACGGTCATGCACAGACTGCCAGAAGCTCAGAGCCCAACCCATCATGCCACGAATGGCTGACCTCCCATCCTGCCGCCTCCGTCTCCAAGAAGCGCCCTTCCACAACACGGGCATGGACTGCTTCGGGCCCTTCACCATCAAGGCGGAGATCGGGAGAGCAACTGCTAAGAGATGGGGAATCATCTTCAAGTGCCTCACCACGAGAACCGTCCATCTCGAGGTGCTGGCTGAAATGACAACAGACAGCTTCCTCCAGTCATTCCGTCGATTTACTGGAAGGAGAGGGCGACCCCATACCTTATGGTCTGATCACGGGACGAATTTCAAGGGAGGAGAAGCTGAACTCATCAAGAGTTACCACCAGATGAGTGAGGAGTTGAGGGACGAGCTGGCCTCCCAACAGGTCACCTTCTCCTACAACCCTCCAAATGCACCCCACTTCGGTGGAACGTGGGAGAGAGAGGTCAAGTCAGTAAAGGCTGCTCTAGCAGCCGCGCTCAGAGGACAGGTTCCGAAGGCAGAGGTCTTCAACACCGTGCTGGTGGAGATTGAAGCCATTCTGAATTCCAAGCCACTGGGGTACGTCAGTAGCGACGCGGCCGATCTCGACCCCATAACACCCAACAGCCTTTTGATGGGGCGGCGAGACGCGGCCCTTCCCTTTGCGGTCTACGCCTCCACCGAGATCATCGGCAGAAGACAATGGAGGTATAGTCAGGCTCTAGCCGACCAATTCTGGAAGAGGTTCACCACCGAATATCTCCCATCGCTGCAAGGCCGCCGCAAGTGGATCACTGAAAGAGGCAACCTAGAACCAGGAACCCCAGTCATGATCGTGGATCAGGCACTCCCCCGAGCCCGCTGGCTCACCGGAGGGGTGAAGAGTGTGGTAAAAGGGCAAGACGGAAGAGTCCGCTCTGCTATCGTGGATGTCGGAGGAAGAACATACCACAGACCAGTGGCTCGACTGATCCGACTACCCCCGTACTCTGACTCTGACCAGCCTGAGTGACTACTAGACATTCAGCAGACCTCAGTACTGATTAGCGCCGCAAATCAGGGGGCGGCTGTGCTGAAGGGTCTGCAATTAGGTAAAATTAGACCTAAAATAACCCCCCTTTAAGTTAATATGTGGGAGTTAAGTTATTATTTACCACATAATGTTGCACTGTCTGCCTATTGATGGCATCTCAGGTTGTATGGCGGTGCTGCCCTCTAGTGGGCCAGAGGTGGTTTAGTGTTCCCTCGTATCTGCGTCACTTCCTCTCTATGAGCTTGTTGACGTTGAACTTGACCGGACACCCAGCGAGAGCAGACGTACACCCAGCGTTGCTCTCGTTAACGTTATAGTTTGACGGTGACCAAGTATGTAAAGTGGCTTACCAAGCGGACATTATACCACCAAGAGAGAGTGAGTTTTAGTACCCAGCTAATTTGATGTTTAGTAAACGTCTGGGATTAGCATATTACAGCGGACTATAGTATTCCCCATCTATCGTTACCAGTTAGCCGAAGCTAGCTAGCTCGGCGCTAATACCTAAAGTAGCTTCGGCTCATGCTTCGATAGCTGCTCTATACTGGACATATCAGTCGATATATAACACAGACCAGAGAACATTTAGATAGGGTCTGTGTCGCTGTAAAAGGACACAACTAGTCCTAAGAAGTAGCCATAGCAGTAGCCTGTGGTACAGAGGGGACCAGCGTGTCTGCAGCAGCTGTCGGCGTGCGCCGTGCAGCACCACGGAGCGGAGCGAGACACTCGGATCCACCACAGCGGTGCATCTGGTCTGCAGGAGCAGACTGGTGGCGCCTATTGGACCGGGCAGCGTCTTCCCGCCCTCATCACCCCGCAGCGGTCTACTACTCCTCATCACAGAACTCATCCGGGTCCTTTTCTCACCCCCAGGATTATTAACTCTCTCCATCTCTCTCATCCTGCAGAGGGAATTGTTCCTCTGACAGTGGTAACCGCTGCAACGTTTGGCCAGAACACTTTAATAGAACTATTTGGGCGCCCATCTAAATTTAGTAATAGTATTTAATTAGGCATTGTGTAACGTGATAACAATATTTCGTATGTATCTTTTTTCCCCTTTTTTTGCTTATATAAAAGCATTATGATTCAAACAGTTTCCTCGCTCTTTCTAGTTTAGGTGACTCCATTTTAAGTTATTCACTCAGTTGTGTATTTGGTACAATTAGTTTAAGAGTTAAGGCATCCTACCACACCCCCTAAGGTGATAATTATATACAGTCCTCTAAGCTCCCGCACACACTTCTTCAACCATTATCTGAAATGAAAAAAAATGGGGGGGGGGGGGGATACTCTAACCCTAACTAGCCTTACTGTCATGCACTTGTCCTAATAAACTAACCTACACTGTAGCATTCAACACTTTGATGAACATTGTTACTCAGCTGATAGAGTTGTGCCCTTCCTGATGACTTATCGTACAGAACTTGTAAGTCGCTTTGGATAACAGGCAACAGCGTCAGCTAAATGACTAAATGTGTAAATGTAATATTACACTCTTGTACTAAACCTATAAAGGTACCGCAATTTGGTACCGATTGATAGCATGAATCTGTATTCGGTAGTACCGATGTAATTTGGGCGGTAGTCGGTACCCAACCCTAATATTCATGAGCCACATATTCACCACTTCAACTTTTTGATGTTCTGAAGAGAAATTAGGCTATTAAATAAGAAAAAAAGAAAATCTGTAGTATTCCAAACATCCTTTGTTTTGTCCTTTAGGCAATTAAATAAATAAAATAAAATAAAATAAGTGTGTTGAAAGAATGTTCAAGTTAGATTGTTCTCTTCATTTTATACCTTTGTCATTTTGTTAAATGTTTTTCTATGTCACCTGACTCAAAGAGGACATCCAGTGTACAAAATGCCCTGAAGGCCAGTGGTCCCTCATCCGCAGCAATAACTGCACTCACCCTACATATGACTTCCTGTCCTGGAGCCAGCCTGAGTCCGTGGGAATGATGCTGGCAGGAGTGGTGCTGCTGGTGTGCCAGGGGTCGGTGGGGGTCTTGTTCCTGAAGCACCGAGGGACCCCACTGGCGAGGGCCTCTGGAGGATCCATGAGTGGTGTGGCCCTGCTCAGCCTGGTAGGAGGCTGTCTCAGCCTGCTGCTGTTCCTGGGTCAGCCAGGGGACGTGGTGTGTTGTCTACAGCTGCCCCTCACCTCCATTTTCCACACAGTGGCCCTCTCCACTATTATGTCCATCTCACTACAGGTGAGGACTGTGTGCTGCCAGCGTACGGTAAAACATATTGGTAAGGAAAACGTGATATTACCCAATTCTGCTACCTTCTCTTCACAGATACTCTACGTAACAGAGTTCCCTCAGAGGGCTGCCTCTCACCTGGATACATTAAGAGGTCTCGGAGGACACCTGCTAGTGCTGGCCTGCTGTGGTGTGCAGGCAGGGATCTGTGGCTGGTTTGTACAGGAAGGACCCTCTCTATCCCGGTACCTGGCTCATTTGAATGTGACCTTTGTAAGGAGGTTTCTGCCATGCCCAGTGGAGCCAATGGTAGGCTTTGGCCTGATGCACGGCTTCAATGGCGGCTTGGCCCTCATATCATTCATGTGCACCTTCATGGCAGCAAAACCTCTCCATCAGTACAACCTATCCAGGGACATCACCTTTTCCACCCTGATATACTGTGTGATTTGGGTGTTCTTCATCCCCATTTACAGTAGCCTTGTAAAGGAAGTAACTAAGTTAAATTCCATTGCCTATGTGTCTTTCAGTCTTGTGAGCAACATGGGACTGGTGACAGCCTATTACTTCCCAAAGTGCCACCTGCTGCTGAGGAAACCTGAGCTCAATACCTCTGACTACTTCCGTAGCTTCCTAGAAGCAGCCCCTCCAACTCCACAGGAAGAACCAGAACCAGAACCAGAACCAGAGCCAGATACACAACCACGGCCAGAGTCACAACCAGAAGCAAAGCCAGGACAACAAGAGCCAGAGCCACTGACTGCTAGATAAAGTGTTTGTTAGTTAAAAATCTAGCTTGAGGCACAACCATGCAGCCTAATCATTACATTAGACAATACGAGTAGGTAGGAGTAGGAGACAGCGAGTGGTTTGATTGAGACTGTGGTTGCATGTTTTCACCATAGGCTATATGGAAAGTTGTTTAAAAAATTGTTAAATTGTTATGGTAATATTCGGATTAAACTGTACGCACTGAAATAATGATACGCTTCTGGTTACCATGTGATGTACTAGACCTGACGTTATCTAACTTTCGATTCTGTTCCATCCACTGTGGTTCCACTGCATCACGACCGCCAGCAGCAACACATTGTAATGTAACCACTGTAGCTGCAGGCACAGGGCGCTCCTCTTTCCATCCCGCGGCGAAACAGCCCGTAGCAACAGTTGTTAACAACTAAGAGACTATAACAATTTGGAGAATTTACAGAAGAAATCCCTGCAGGTACGCTAACGTTCAATTCGTATTTTGTTTATATTTCAAATGTCACATGATATTTTGCGTCCTGGTCCTGGACAATAACCAGCTCAGCTGGCTTGTTAACTTAACTAATAGTTTAACGTTAGTACTACATTCTAAACCGGCAATACGACAATGCTAAAGCGTTACTTTACAGTAACATTACGGTAGTTAGCAAACCAAGCTGCCGAAGTTAGCGACCAACACTAGAACTAACGTCAACATGTGGAACGTTACATGTTGTATGATGTTGACGTTAGTTAGCATTAGTTAGAATGTATATATTTTCGTTTATAATCTCTGTCTCTTAAACAGTACTGTATATTTGTATATCTTGTATGTCAAATGTCTGGATGTAACGTCGTGTATGTCATAAATGTCATGATTAATAAAAAATGGGGGACCCTGATGTAAACAAGACGAAAGTATTTCTCTGGTCTGCATCCCTTTAACAATTGTATGTATTGAGCTGTAGCCTACTGTACTGTACCCATTCTGCAATCTGTTAATAAAGTTTTCAATCAATCAATCAATAACAGTATTCTCCTTGTATTCATCGAACAATAATGGTCAAATATAATGTATGTAATGTTTCCAGACCATTCGCTACACAACCAAGGACTCAGAGGGCCTGGTAGGAGGAGAATCATTATGAACGATGAAATTGTTACTGTATTTGTATGTAAATAATGTAAATAGCCTAACACTTTTATTTTCCACAGATAAGTGGAATCGTGCAAGTGTGCAACCATGCCTCGAGGCAGGTCAGCTACTAGTGACCACTCTGACAGCAGCGAGGTGGAGGCAGAGACAGAGAGAGCCAAACTACAGACACAGTTCCGCTTCATGGAGGGAGTCCGGCAGGCCTACAGCATCCAGTCTCAGGAGCACATTCGCAAGCAAAGGTTATTAGGATTTACACACCCTCCCTCCTCACATCCTATCATCACTGTGTGTGTGTGTGTGTGTGTGTGTGTGTGTGTGTGTGTGTGTACCGTGTGTGTGTGTGTACCGTGTGTGTGTGTGACTGTGAGTGTGTGTGTGTGTGTGTGTTATGACGAACAAGAGGTTTGTCACAAATAGGGAGTCCACACGTGATAACAATTTAACAAAGAATTTATTTAAACCTATCTAAAGAAACAATAATTGACACAGTGTGTGTGTCCTCGTCATCTAATCGGCTGATTGTGTGTGTGAGTGAAGTCAGGAGATGGAGAAGCTGCAGGGGGAGCAGGGGGAGCTGCAGCGAAACCTCTGTGTGCATGAGAACGTGTTGCGTCGGCAGCAGGACAGCGAGAACACCCAGAGCATGCGTGCTTTACTGGAGCAGAGAGACGAGCTGGAGGAGGACCTGGAGAGAGAGAAGCAGTGTCAGGCTGAGCTTGAGAAGGAGGTACTTTTTCACTCACATACTCCATGATGCAGCTTGGTGTGTACTGTGTAGCCTATATATACGCACTTACACTAACTGAGAGCTGTGATATACCGACCAACAGTGAACAGGGGTCCCTGAAAGTTCATAATTATTTTCTGAAATTGGGACTGGTGCTGCTGGGACTGGTGCAAGCAATGCCCCAAAAGAAAATAAATTGAGAAGAAGTACAACTTATTGCATACTAACAGTGTCATGATTCTTACATTGTTATAGCTGATGCCATGTTTCCGCGATGTGAGCAGATCTCTAGCAAGACATTGACGGAGCTGAGAAGGGGAGAGGTCAACACTAGTGACAGGCAGACGTCTCAGGCTCGGC
Source organism: Notolepis coatsorum (assembly GCF_963971535.1). NCBI lineage: Eukaryota > Metazoa > Chordata > Actinopteri > Aulopiformes > Paralepididae > Notolepis > Notolepis coatsorum. The sequence continues at coordinate 95,137,101 of NC_140170.1, forward strand.
GGACTCAGAAGGCCCTACGCACCCTGGAGAATAAACTGGACAGAGTGAGTTACACGGCATCACCGTCACGCCCAGCAGCTTTGACATCAGACAGTGTGACGTCTGTTTATTTTGTTTGGTCATCAGACCTTTGTATGTGACAGACAGCCAAATCATAGCAGAGCCAATCTTAAAGCTGCCCAGTTTTGGTAGATTTTCCATTATGGCCATAAGCAGTATACATGTGTATTGTTATGGTTTATTTCTATATGGACAGATACAACCACAATGATATATTGCAAGCAACTGCCTGTTTGCACAGTAGTTTAGCTGATGTTAGCTAGTTTTCAGTAGCCATCCTTGGAGCTGGTTATTACCCATATAGGAGGCTAGGTGCTCTTGACACAGTCTGTACTGGAGACCGAACCAATAACCCTTTGACTACTAGGCGTCCAACCTGCTGCCCAGTATCTCAGTCTGGTCAGTCCTATGGGGCTGTGTATCATCACATAACAGATGTTCCATAGAGTACATCTTAGCTCTCTGACGGTGAACACCACTGGGGGTGACAGTGGCTCAGGAGGTAGAGTGGTCATCTGGTAATCGGAAGGTTTCTTGTTCAAACCTGGCTCCATGACTGCTTCCGACGAGCCGCTTGGTGCCTTGCATGGTTGCTTCCACTGTCGGTGTGTGTGAATGGGTGATATGTGAGCCATAAGTTATAAAGCGCTTTGAGTGTTTGGAAGACTAGAAAAGCGCTCTAAAAAAAAAGTCCCTACCAGAGTGAATAGTTTGTATGTATTTATGTCCTATAACCCCTGCAGGCCCTGATCTGCTTCAGTGAACAGCTGACCAAAACCAGCCATCTGAGAGAAGAGCTGGAGATGCTGCACATGGAGCGGGTCCATTTCCAGCAACTGCAATACAGGCTGGACAAGGTGAGACGTCCCACTGTAGACCAATCATAGACCAGGATGAAAGGGATACCCCCGGTATTTATACTTTTAGCCTGTTAGTGTTCCTCACAAGAGGTTTGTCAATTGTCATATTAACATATTTTAATATTGTTTAATTCAGTTACTCAAAATAAACAGCTTGCTAGCATAGACCTCTCACGGGTGACACGTTTTCCGGCGGCTACAGTGTCTCCAGGCAACACGGTCTCATCCGAAAACGTATATAAAGTACTAATCGACCACAAGAAAAAAGGTACATAATGTACATTATGACTGTCAATCGATTAAAATATTTCATCGCGATTAATCGCATGATTGTCCATAGTTAACTCGCGATTAATCGCAAATTAATCACCTTTTTTTTTATCTACCCTAAGGGCTTGTGTCCATAGCGGACGTTTTATGAGTTGTCAGCTCCTTCCTGTCATTCATTTCTATGCTACAGGCGCGCTCCTCTTCCCCGCGCCTCGCGTTTATGAGCTCTCGGCGGCAGCGTTTTTGGGCGGAGCGCTCCCAGCGCATAAAGTTGAAACTAGTTAAACTTTTGGAAAGGAGCGCGCTCATCAAGGTAATCAACATCGAGGAAGGGGCGGAGCCGCGGCAGTCGCGAGACCCAGGAAAACGCTCTGAGCTTTTTTTTCCTTTTTTTCAAAGCGGTCCGCCTTGAAAAAAACGTCCGCTATGGACACAAGCCCTAAGCGGATCTTTTTCAAGTTCCAAGTTTTAATACTCTTATCAACATGAGAGTCAACAAATGCTTGCTTTATGCAGCCATTTAACACAAAAGGATGACCCTCATGCATTGCAAATTTGCATCAAATTCAAAACAGTGATGCACAAAATAACTTAAAAGAAAATAATAATTTAAAACAATGAATGTGCATGAAATAATAGGGGAAAGAAAACGTTAGGAACTTGTTACATTCACCCACACAAGGGCTGAGTAATCACACACCCCCCCTCTCTCACACACACACTCTCCCAGCTCTCTTTCTCACTTTCCCCCTCCTCATCTCTCTCACCCCCCTCTCTCTCTATATCTCACACACACACACACACACACACACACACACACACACACACACACACACACACACACACACACACACACACACACACACTTCAGAAACAAACATAGTATCAATGAGAGCATCAATAATACACCTGAGTGAAGTCTAGTAAAAAAAAAAAGAAAAAAAAAGAAAAAAGTAAAAGATTTGTAAGTTAATCGTGAGTTAAAAAAAATTGTGGCGTTAATAGAATCGGGCGATAACACGTTAATACCGCGTTAACTTTGACAGCCTTATAACCATAAGTAATATATTTACTTATTGTATAACTAATATATTTACATTTCGTATCGGTGAAATAGGCCATAAGGTGAAGGCTGTATCGTTTCATCCCGTTCCCACCTCGGCGGACTACGCAATTTTCACTCTGGGTGAAAGATATATTGGTGTAGATTTAGGAATAAAAAGTTAGGGGGGTCAGGTGGCGTAGCGGAAATTGCGTTCGTCACCAACACCGGAGACGCTGGATTCGCCTGTTCGAATCCAGCTCCCGGCGTTGCTATCAGCTTGGCTGGCCGCTCACACTAATACAATTGGCAGTATTAGAGGGTGGGAAAGCTGAAGGGTGGGTCCTGGGCGTTGTGGACAGCGACCCCTACAGTTCGGTCGGGGCGCCTGCTCAGCAAGGGTAGGAACTAGGGAGAGATAGTGCGGCCTCCCACACGCTACACTCTCCCCGGTGAGAACCTGCGCGGCCAGGCTGGCCTGCCGGCAGGTTGCACATGCGTCGGAGGAAAGCATGTGACAGTCTCCGGTCTCTCGGACCAACAGTAGGGGAAAGTACGCAACAACCAGGAAGGGTGGGATGGGAGAAAAAGAGGGAAAAAGAGGGGAAGAAAGATAATAAAAAAAAAAAAGGGAATAAAAAGTTCTCCATTTACAATCCGGCCTGTTTTGCGCAATCAAGTAAATCATTTTTTACTTTATCTTTTTCCCCCTTTCTTTTTCCATCTTTCCCCCATCCCAATGTTAGTCGTTATGCCAATTCCCGATCCCCTACCTGGTCGTTGCGTGCTCTGCCCCCTACCGTCGGTCTGGGAGGGCGGAGACTATCACATGCTTCCTCCGACACATGTGTAGCCAATCCCCACTTCTTTTCACCTGGCAGCACGGACTCTCACTGGGGGAGTGTAACATGTGGAAGGAGCACACTACCTCTCCCAGGACCAGACCTTGCTGTGCAGGCGCCCCGACCGATCTGTAGGAGTCGCTGTTTTACAATGACCAGGACCCACCCTCGCCGGCTTTCCCACCCACTAACACTGCCAATTGTGTTAGTGTGGACGGTCGGCCAAGCGGAGGCACCACAGCTGGATTCGATCCCACTGTCTCTGTGGTGGTAGACAGACGCTTAGTCCGCTGCGCTACCCGGCCGCCTCGCAATCATAATTTTAAAGTCGGGACTAGATCTTTCCTCGCGAACGGATACGTGGTCACCACATAGTTTTATTTCACGTAATTGGTGCGAGTTCTGTGACGACCAATAGCAGCTATCTTTGTTGCCAAGTTACAGACCACAAGAAATTTGTGTAAACTAAACAGTAACGTGACATTAGCATGTCATCCACGGAGTACATCTCGACGAAAATGGGAAAAAAACTCATTCTAACGTTCGCAAAATAGGTTTCTAAACAATGTTATATGCATATACGCTACTTGCTATAGGCAAGCAATTGGATACAGCTGAGAAATGGGCCACAACGTACGTCTTATTAACCATACATTTAAATCATATCCCCTTCTCTCTACACCAACAACACAGCATTGCACACGCTGTGAAAACATTTAGAATGTTTCAAAATGTTGTTAAAAGAAATCACACCGATGCATGACGTCCTGTCGGGAAATTATTCGATAAACCTCCATAAACACACAATCCGTGATGCATGCAGCAAATTTGTATCAAAAACACTTTACCCTGTGATTTCCAACCTGCAATATTAGAGATGCTGGTACAATTTTCTAAAGATTGAGGTTGTATACATAAAACAGTTCAGTGGATAGTATAATGAGAAAAAGAATAGACCTACATACTTTTGATCAAGATAGTTAATCAATCGAAACACTACACCATCCCCTTAATTTGGAATAATGCAAAAAAATTTACAATCAATAAGTTACTCATTAACCATTTAAAAACAAAACAGAATGCAGGTACAAAAATAGATTTAAGATTCAAGAGGTTTGGGGCGGCTGGGTGGCGTAGCGGAGATTGCGCTCGTCACCAATGCAAGAGACTCCGGTCTCGAATCCCGGTGTCAGCATTACCTGTGGCTTGGGCCAGTCGTCATGCTATCTCAATTGACAGAGGTAGCGGGTGGAGGTCGATGGGTGGGGATTGGACGTTGTGGACAGCGACTCCTACAGGTCGGTTGGGTGACGCCTGTACAGCAGAATCAGGAAGTAACGGGGCAGCGTGAGCCTCCCACGCGTTACTCCTCGCCACTGAGAGTCCGCGCTGTCTGGTGAAAAGATGTGACAGGCTGCCTCCTCGTGTACCGGAGGGGACACATGATGCAAGGCTTCTATCCTCACTACAGCCGACCAGTGGGAGGCATAGTCTAGCAACGTTCATGACAGGGGAGGGGAGAATTGGCTATACGAAATTGGGATGGGAGAAAAATAGAAAAAATAAGGAGAAAAAGTGGATAAAAAAAAGATTTAAGAGGTTTATTCGTCACATACATACAAGTTTCAAGTTTTCAAGTTTGTTTATTATTTATCACAATAAAATGTAGGTACTTTATGTATGAGTCCCTGAGAGTGTGCTTCATACAGTAAAAAGAAAAAGTAAGTAAGTAAAAAGTAAGTAAAGAGGAATATTCAATATATATATACAATATACAATACAGAGTAAAATGAGTAAACAGTGAGGTACAATGCAGAAAATGAGGTACAAAACTTTGAGGTAAGGTGCAATTGCAAATGAGGTATGAATGTAGAGCAAATCTCTTTAATAATAGATAAATATAATGTAGTGTTAAAGTGTCTAAAGTTTCAAGTTTCTTTAATAGTTGTCATACAGAAGTACAGAATACTTTCATACAAAATGCTTCTTACTGTTACGCTCCAGAGACTGTGCTAGACAAGATAGTATCAAATAACATAGTATAGCATGTAATTTAGAAAAAGAAAATGAGGTCACAGTGTTCGGTATAGACATATGTACAATGTTCTGAGTTACCATGTAATATACAATACTATGCAGTGTACTAATGTACAGTACTATATAGTGCAAAGCAGAAATGGGATGAGGTACAATTTAGGTACAATTTACAGTAAGGTGTACGAGTTGTAGTGCAATCCTTCATCAATAAATATCAAGTGTGGGGAGTGGGTGCTACAGTGTGTTTGTTTAAAGTGGGTGTGTGCTATAAAGTGTGTGGAGTGGGTGCTACAGTGTGTTTGTTTAAAGTGAGTGTGTGCGTGTGGATGTGTGTGCTATGTGCGTTTGGTGGTTGTTGTTGTGTAGTGTTCATTGTTCGTTTAGCAGCCTGATGGCCTGGGGATAGAAGCTTCTTCTGAGTCTTTCTGTGCTCGCCTTGAGACTCCGGTATCGCTTGCCTGACCGCAGCAGTTCAAAGAGGCAGTTGTTCGGGTGACTGGAGTCTTTAATGATTCTCTTAGCCTTGCCCTTGCAACGCTTGTTGTAAATGTTCTGGAGGGTGGGGAGCCCCCCTCCAATTGTGCGTTCGGCTGAACGTGTCACTCTTTGTAGTCTGCTTCGGTCTTGTGCAGTGCTATTCCCAAACCAGGAGGTGATGTTGCCGGTCAAGATGCTCTCTATTGTACATGAGTAGAAGTTCTTAAGGATCTTCTGACTGACTTGGAACTTCCTTAGGCGCCTGAGGAAGTAGAGGCGTTGTCGTGCCTTCTTCACAACACTGTCAATGTGTGTGGTCCATGTCAAGTCCTCGGATATGTAGGCTCCGAGGTACTTAAAGCTGTTGACTCTCTCAACCGGTGCCCCGTCGATGCTGAGGGGGCTGTAGTCCTTGACCCCCGACCTCCTGAAGTCCACAATCATCTCCTTTGTTTTGCTGACGTTCAGGGAGAGGCTGTTTTCCTGGCACCATCCCGCCAGGACCTTGACCTCTTCCAGGTAGGCCCTCTCGTCGTTGGCAGAGATCAGGCCCACCACCACTGTGTCGTCAGCAAATTTGATGATTGTATTGCTACTCCGCTGAGCCACACAGTCGTGTGTGTACAGGGAGTAGAGGAGGGGACTCAGAACACAGCCCTGGGGGGCCCCTATGTTGAGGGTGATGGATGAGGAGGTGCAGTTGCCTGCTCTCACCACCTGGGGTCTGCCAGTCAGGAAGTCCAAGACCCACTGGCAGAGGTGGGAACGAGAATCGTTTTCTAGCCACTTCTCAGCCTTCACCTTACCCTAAAAGTCCAAAACAAACATTATTACCCTGTCATGCCTGAATAAACATCAAGGAGTATTTTCGGGTAAATTGGGAACAACATGGATTGTTGTGTAATAATAATAAAATAATAATAAACTTTATTTGTATAGCACCTTTCATACAAGAATTGCAGCTCAAAGTGCTTCACAGCAGTAAAAAAAGACAGGCATAAAATGTGCACAAAATCGGCAGATCAAGAGCAATGCATAAAGTGCAGACATAAAATAAGTATAATAAGTAATAAGTATATAATAATAAGTATAAAACGAGCATAAAATAGATAGCAGCAAAATAGACTAAGTCAAGGTAAGGAATAGAACATTAACACTTTGAGTGCCACGCTGTTTGGTTAATTTACCTTTAGAATGCCAGCCTTCTAGTCGTTTCCGTGGTCGTTGCACTATGTTTGCGAAGCTGTGTGTGTGTTCTGTATCGTTAGTGGCTTAGCTTGGCTTCGCCTTCTGCACTATCTCGCGTACGTGCACGCGTACTGAATAAACCACAAATGTACCTCTAATACCAGTATTAGTCTGACCACACCCCTCATCAGCTTACCTTCATAAGCAGGTGTGTGGTCACCTGCTCTCCTCCTTCTCGCTTTCACCACAAGGAAGAGGTGCCTCGGTAGATCCCCACACTTGACACCATGATGGAAGAAATTGGATTAGGAACAGCTTGGGAAACAAGGATACGTTGACATCATATCTTTATTTTCTCTCTCACTATTTTCGAGAAAATACGGCGATATTGTCTTCGTACTGGAGTGTCTAGAAGATGATGATCATTCTACAAACCCTCCACCGGTTTTCGTATTGGGAGCACGCCGCTGCATGCTTCTCAACTGCAGTTCCTTGCTGTGTTTGTTGGGGTGAAACCTGTCAGGCCACAGCTGAACTGTCGGACATGCCGCTGTTGTGAGGAGCGGTGCGTTCCAGGTTGGGTGAGTAGTGTTTGCTGGCGGGCTCCACTTGTCTGTTAGTGCTATGGGGGCTACTAGACAAAGTTTATGGAAACCGGCCCCAGGCTAGGGTCCTTTGTTTAGCCGTCTAGGCGACAGAAGGCCTTGGTCTGGCGACCATTATAGTTTTAACTAGTGGGCCGCGACCATTGACACTGGTGATCCCTGTGTGTTCTGGACGAGTGGATTCTCTCTGTCACCGTGTTAAGACCCCATCTTTCATATCCAAATGAGAGTATTCCTTCACGAGGGGATATGTGCATGTAATGTGCGATAGCGGCAGATTCATGTTCAAAGTCAGCTATACAGGCCAGTTGGTACTGTGCTGATTCCGCCGGACGTGTTAATGTCACCGTTGTGAAGCGGTGTTGACGTCTTGTTTTCTCTTTTCTCTTAAAAAGTGAGGAGGGTTCAGAACGGCGGCCTGTCTGGGTGAGTGTTATGTCATTGTTTACATGTTCATAGCTTACGGTTAGCCGGTCGGTGGCCTGGCGCGGGGTAGCTTAGGCTTCTCGCGCGCCGCCGGGAGCTCGCTCCTGATCGCGTGCGTCGTAGACGGCGTCTCGCGAGCGGAAGCGATAGCACCAGAACGGTTGGAGCAGCCGTTAGCTTGATGCTATTCTGTTGAACGTGCTTTGATTTTTAACATGTTTTACACTCTTGACCACGACGTCATCTTTGACAGGGGATGTTCGTCAACCCTGCCTGAGCCTAGACGGGGATTGCGTCAACAAAGAGGGCTGTGTTCTACGGTGGCTTATGACTGCACTTCGCTGATCTGCGTTCCGGGCAGGTACGGGGTTGGCCAGACCCTCATAACACGTCTTCTGGTTTTACCTTGCTAAATGTATTGTGAATGACGGTGTTTTTTCCCAAAACGTGTGTTGTTGCAATGCATTTGAGATACGTTGCGGGTTGTGTGTGAGCTGTTTTTGTCACTGGCAGTAGCTTCTCCGTGCAGGTCGTGATGTATTGATCTGGTTGTTGTGTGAGAAACATCATGGTGTTTATGTGTACCGTGTACTCACTACTAAGGCAACTAACCTATGAAGCTATGCTTGGTGACGAGTGAGTAAAAGAATGTTCTTTCTCAGACTGTAATGACAATGGACAGTGAGTTCACACATTAACAGGTTTTCCTGTTTTAACTGGCCGTGTTGAGGGTAAAATAGGAGGATTGTGTTTTCCCCCCCCCGGTTCCCTGGGGACTTTATCACCTCCTATCAGACATGTTGTGCATTAATTGTGTCTTTTGTGTGGTAGGGATACGATGTAACTCTCAGCTTGATTGCTGAGGTTGTGCTAAATCTGCTGGAGAAACTTATTTCCTAAAGGGAAATTGGTTTGGTTGCTGTCGTGTGCTTAGCAAGGCCTGTGGTCGATACTAATCAAGAATGATGTATTCTCTCATTGTGATGATGATGGGTTGTGTGTGTCATGTGACCTACAACTGGGTTGTACTGGCCACAGAAGCACATGTGTATGTTGGACCGGGGTTCTTAGAGCCCTCTCTATTCTGTGTTTTTCCTTAGTAAAAATCAGATAGCAGGTTAGCTCGTGCGCTGTGTGGAGCTGTGAAACGCTTCATAGAGCTGACTATGACTGTGTCATATTCTCTTTTTGTCGTTACGTCGTATCATGGGTGTGGGGTCGTAAAGGGGTGAACTGGTAACCTTTCCTCTCCCCATTGTTCTGTCGGTCAGGGGTACACCCCCTGTCCTTCAAGGTTCCCGTCACGTGGCGGTTCGGCACGTTACGGGGGGGGGGGGGGGGGGGGGGGGGAGGGAGTTCCTGGTCCCACGGCCTGGTATATTGGGCGTGTGCACCGCAGGAATTCCCCCGCCATAGAGTACGTCACCGTGCGCGTCTCTGTTGGTAGGACTTCCGTGTGCTGTTCAGGTCCATGTGATGGATCTGTTTTCAGGGGGGGTGGTCAGGGCTCCTCCTCACCAAGCGCCTACTCAGGCCTTCTGTGAGTTCGGACTCCTTCTTCCATGTGATCCATGTGAGGAAGCCTCCATCAGAGTACAGAGCCTTCCTCCTCAGATTGTCAAAGTGAGTGGACCCTCTAGAAGGGTCCTTTTCTATTGTATGTATATTCGATTCAATTCGTTTATTGAGTGTGTATGGGTTCGGTGCCTCTTCCCCGGAGGCCCTAAAACCAGTTTTTTACATGGCTCAAGGTGCAATATATTCTTTTCAATCTGTACAGCTCGCGTGGGAAGTCTCTCTGGGGATCCCCGTCTCTTTCCTATGGGAGGGTGGTGGGATGTAAAAATGTGAACATTTTTTACCCCGGCTGTGTAGACTGGGATACATACTGTTGATGCTTCCTTCTTTCTATTCCAGAAGTGTTGGAGTTAGGGAGTGTCACACCCCTCTTGTCGTTCCCCTGGGCGCCTTGGGGATTCAATGGCAGGTCTAAATAGCCTGTTCATTGATGGGGGTGTGTCCCGACGCACGTATAGTGCTAGCTCGCTGTAAACAGGCGATTGACTGGCACGCCTTAGTTGCTTGTGGTTGAAACAGCGTTTTTATAAAGCAACTGAGATGGGGGTTTTTCCTCTTCCGGCGACCACATCCCATGACCTGGGTGGGTTGTCGACGGATCCTCGTTCATGTCTGGGGGATGATGACGGGATGGATCTGAACATATGTAGTGGGGTCTCACGCCCTTGGGGTGGGCCACCAGGCGCGGTTCGTCCCGACGTCTGGGTGGCGCCTTCTTTTCATGTTAAGATCAACACGCATATCTGCCCTTTTCCTGGGGCATGTCGGCGTGGTTAGGGCACGGGACTGGTTCTGGTCACGCTGGTCCAGATCAGTTGAACCCGTTGTCCGCCGGGGATGCAGATCTGCTGTTCTGGTACCCTGAGGGACTTGGGCTTTTTTCAGGGGGAAAAATGCCAGGTCGGTCTGGGTGTCACAGGGTTAAGCGCTATGGAGACCCTGGTTGGGTATGTTTTTACTCAGCACTGTCGTCATGGCTTACAGCCATGCCATTCTGTACGCGCTCGATCTCGTCGGATCTCGGCCGCTACACAGGTTGGTCCTGGTTAGTACTTGGTTGGGAGACCGCCGGGGAATACCAGGTACGGTGTGCTTAGGGGCTGGTTCTCCATTGTTTTTCGCTCCTCTCTCACGCATGGCGAAGAGGGGCCTGTGGGGGTGGTTTTTTGACCTCCTCTGGTGACCCTGTGCTTCCCGTACCGCCAGGCCCGGTCCGAAGTGATGTTTGCGACCCGTAGGCCTGGGTTAACCCTTTTTGGAAACTGAAACACTTGTACTGCGGTATAGCCGGTGTATACCCGCAGGTGTGTTTTGGAGTTTTTTCTTGAGGGGTTATAGGAACAACCACCGCATTGGGTAACACCGAGGTGGTTGGTTCCCTGGTGTGTTGGAGCAGTGTCAACTCCCGGGTTCACCGGTTGAGGGTGCCCCTGCACGTTCATGACGTCTGCCAATCGTGTCAGCCTTCTCTGCCTCGACCCCTCTGGGTGGGGGTTGTTAAATGGAGGCTTGGTCATGCAACACCGCCAGCTTACGCTCCTTCCGCCGGGGCGGCTGTGTTCAGCTGTCCCCTCTGGCGCCTGTCTCGTCCGCAGTCTCCAGGCTAGGGTTAACAGCCTGTTGCCTGGTTTTTCCCCGGTGCGCTGCCTGCTTCCGTTGGTTAACCTTTTTTGTGTGCTTACGGCCATGCTGACTGCCTATTCTGCAGGGTCAGTGTGCCAGGCGGTGTACTATTGGGGGGACGGGGCCCGCTCGGCTTACTGGCCTGGTTGGTTCCGCCTGGGAATACCAGGTGCAGTAACTGAGGGGCCTTTGTCCGAATACGCTGGCGATGTGGGGGGCGGGGCACTACGTGCCCACCTGGTGGGGTCTTGATGCTGGCATCATGGACTTCTCCGGGCCCCCATTCCAGGGAGTCCAGTCCTTTTGGTGGGTCTGGGTCTTCCTTCGTGCTCCGCTGCTACGGCCTTGCCACGGGGTTGGGTTTGCCCTTGACCCCGTGATTCTGAGGGCAGTAACGAGGTTGTTCCTCCGTGCGTTCCCGGGTGGCATGCGGGTTGTGCGTGTGTGTAGTCGTGGGTCAAGCCACGGTCTGCTCACCCTGTGCGTTGAGTTGCTTGAGTGCCTCTTCGCACGGTCGGGTCCGTCGCCCTCCCGTGACGTCCCTAATAGGGGGGCTACCCTCCATTAGGGGGGGTCGGGGGGGCTCGGCCCTCCCTGTTCTGATGGTTTTGGGGGGCTGTCAGCGGGGTGTATTTGTCAGCCAAGTGGCTCCGCTTGGCCTCCCTTGTGCAGAAGGCGAAGCCAAGCTAAGCCACTAACGATACAGAACGTTAGGTTATGACTATAACCAAGTTCTGTTAGTTAGGGGCGATGCTTGGCTTCGGACGGCCGCTGCAGCCCTTGACCTCACCTTGTGGTGAAAGCTTGGGAAGGAGGAGAGCAGGTGACCACACACCTGCTTATGAAGGTAAGCTGATGAGGGGTGTGGTCAGACTAATACTGGTATTAGAGGTACATTTGTGGTTTATTCAGTACGCGTGCACGTACGCGAGATAGTGCAGAAGGCGAAGCCAAGCATCGCCCCTAACTAACAGAACTTGGTTATAGTCATAACCTAACGTTCTGTATTATAGCTGTATGAGACACAGTGTGGCTCATTTTGACAAACATTACTTGTAGTCCAGCATGGGAATAATAGTTTGTTTCCACACGCGAGATAAAACACGTTATGTGCAATAAGCCCAAACCGTTCTGGCTGATCCCCTGAAACCCTGAATACTCCCATATCAAAGGTATATGACTTGTATATATGTATCATCACAAAATCATCAAGGGGGGGGGGGGGGGGTCGTTTTAACTCAAAACTATGATCGCGTTTGCCGAGCATGTTTTTCGTCCGTTGAAACACAGAACTGTGATCGTTAGAAAAACACGTTTCAGATTAGGTAAAATAGACATAGAATGTACCTTACCTTAGCCAGAAGGTATTCCAAAAGAATAATTCCAAGTGATCGCATCGCCATCGCGATTACCAGTGTATATGCCTATACACATTTTGATGGTCAAATACGCTTATGCAACTGAATCCTCCGAGGCGAGGACTGTGAATTTCTGTCCCAGGAGAAGGAGGGGCCACTCGTGAGGAGAAACTGAAAGTAAAGCTGACTATCAGCCCAGAGCCCCATGCAGTTCAGACACAGGATGATACTGCCACCTGGTGATAGTCGATCAGAATGCAGTTCCAATGTGTCGGGACGTGCCTAAATGATGCAGATCGCTCTGGGCAAACTGTGTAGAGCGGGGATCAAAGTAAAAAGATCAAACGATCCAAAAACGACATTTTACGTTTATGGCACTCAACCGCCGGCGGCCACACATGTAAAAAGCCGTTTTTGGCACAGTGTGTTAAATAACATTGTTTTTTCATTAGGATCTAACATCTTAACCTCTTTAGCCCGAGGGGTCCGCCGGCAGACCGCAGATGACATCCAATCCAATCCAACGTTATTTGTATAGCACATTTAAAAACAACATGGTTGACCAAAGTGCTTCACAGTAAAAACCATAATATAGTAAAAAACACAAACACAATACAAAGTACAGAGACCTACAAACTAAATTACAGCAGCAGACTAAATCTTTTTTTAAAGCTAGGGAGAACAAATGTGTTTTAAGATGGGACTTAAACACTGGGAGTGTTGGGGCCAGCCTAATGTGGGGGGGCAACTCGTTCCACAATTTGGGGGCTGCAACCACAAATGCACGGTCCCCCCTGTTTTTTAGCCTGGATTTAGGGACAACAAGGAGGGACTGGTCAGCAGACCTCAGAGACCGTGATGGGGTGTAGGGGTGCAGTATCTTGGTGAGGTAGGGTGGGGCCAGACCATTCATTGCTTTATAAGCAAACAGCAGGATCTTAAAATTGACCCTAAACTGCACAGGCAGCCAATGAAGGGAGGCGAGGACAGGAGTGATGTGCTCCCATTTGCGTGTCCCTGTCAACAGCCGAGCAGCAGCGTTTTGGACCCGCTGAAGACGCGACAGCGAGGCCTGGCCAACGCCAACATAGAGCGCATTACAGTAGTCCAGCCATGTTGTTGTCACAAAGGCATGCATAACTCTTTCAAAGTCTTTAAAGGAGAGAAGAAGCTTGACCTTGGATAGTTGCTTCAGCTGGAAGAAACTGGACCTAACCACAGAGTTAATTTGTTTGTCTATTTTGACACCCAGGTTGGTGACTATGGGTTTGACACATGAGTCAAGGACACCCATGTCTGGAGGTGCGGTACCAGGCCCGCCTGGTCCAAACATAATGACCTCAGTTTTTTTGTCATTACAATTTTAAAAGTTCAGAGCCAGCCAAGCTTTAGGGCGTTTTCACACCTGTAGTTTGTTTGCTTTGTTCCGATTCAGGGAGACACAGGGACTATAATGATACAATGTTGCACTTGTCCCTTAGTTCGTTTGTGTTCACACGGCTGTGTTAACAGCGGACCAAAACAAACGCGCGCGAGCAAACTGTCACTCATTGGTCAGATTTTGGGGTGTGCCCCCCCCAACCCTGAATCTCCGCGTTACATTGAAATCGGGGAGGAGAGAGCGGGGGGAGCAAATGAATGAATGTGGATGAGAGCCGTGATGTAAATCGGACGATTTAGTTCTGATCGATTAGGAATGGGTCGCGCCGTGTTCAGGAAACTCAGGCGCATAAAAATTTTAGGGTTTGAAACCGACCTCAAACGCACGGCACAGACAGGTAGTTCAGAGTTAGCCAAATACTAGGGCGTATTTATTTTCAGAGTCAAAAAGGAGCAAGTAACAATCTTGAAACAAAGGGAGACTGCCTTCAGCAGAGTTATCTGCGGCTCTGCAGATCCTCTTGGTGTTCGAGGTGGGGAAACGGTATTGACGCTGAAGCGGCTCTGCAGATACTCCCAGCTTCAACTCGAGGTGGAAAAGAGAGAGAGAGAGAGAGGTAAATAACAGTCCACATCACACAGAGGCAGTGCGGTCTCCTCCTCTCTTAGCTGAGTCCAGAACAAACAAAACGATATCTTCAGTGTTCACCACAACACACAATTTAGCTGAGGGTCAGTGCAAAACAAAAACAATAAACTTCTGTGTCTCTTCTAAACACACACCCCAGCTGAGTCCAGTGCAAGCAAATGATAATCTTCAGTGTCTCCTTTAACACACAACTTAGCTGAGTCAAGTGTAAGCAAAAATAGACTCTTCAGTGTTCTTCAAAACACACAAAACAGAATCGTCCAAAAAAGGGTTTGGTTCAAACTCACCAAAGCGCAGGAGTAAAGCGGTAAACGAGGCGCAGCTTAAAACGGGGGACAAGGTCTTCACCAGCGGCAATCCACAGATGTCCTGGAGGGAGAGTAGACGAGGCACAGCAATGGGGAACAACAGGCAGAAACAGAAGTATTCAAAGCGACCCGACCTCGATTGAAGGGAAGTCCCAGTATAAAAAGCCTCTGGGGCGCTAATCAAAAACGATGACAGGTGCGCGCTGGAATTGATACTTGCTCCAAAAGCGTGTGGCGGGGAATGCACCAATCAACACAGCACCTTAAAGGAGCGGAGCGTGTGGCGGGGAATGCATCAATCAACACAGTACCTTAAAGGAGCGGAGCGTGTGGCGGGAAATGAACCAATCATCACAGTACCTTAGGAAGCCTGTGGCGGGGAATGAACCAATCCTCACAAAAAGTCTATTGGATCATGTCTCTAGCACCCCCACAGCCGTAGCTGCAACCACTTACATCAAGGCTCTCATCCACATTCATTCATTTGCTCCCCCCGCTCTCTCCTCCCCGATTTCAATGTAACACGGAAGTGCAGTGGTCTATAGCTAACTTTACCGATCTAGCTGCCTAAAGACTACAAACTGATCCCGCCCACAATTCAATGCGAAAGCGTCATCATGCAAGTGGAATGAGATGCCATGGTTCTTAATAATAGACCCTAAGGGGATGGAACCTTGAGGTACACCACAGGGGAGGGAAGCAGAAGATGACGCAAAGAAAAGCTCCTATCCGACAGATATGACCTGAACCACTCTAGAGCAGTACCTCTAATGCCCACATGGTGCTCTAGGCGGGAGATGAGGATGGAGTGTTCTACTGTATCAAAAGCAGCTGTGAGATCCAATAAAACAAGGAAGATGGAGTTCTCAGAGTCAGCTGCTAACAAAAGATCATTTAACACTCTCAGTAGAGCTGACTCTGTGCTGTGGAGGGCTTTAAAACCTGACTGGAATACCTCAAAAATGCTGTGTGTATTTAAAAATGACTAGTTGGATGGCTACCACTTTCTCTAAAATCTTGGAAATAAAAGGGAGCTTAGAGATAGGTCTAACATTTTAAAAGACAGAGGTGTCCAGACTAGGCTTTTTGAGCAAGGGCTGTACCACTGCCTGTTTCAAGCTTGCTGGTACCTCTCCTAGGGACAAGCTAGTGTTTACCAATGTAGGGACATGGTCCAATGGTGTCCCAGACCTCTTTAAAAAACCGAGGGGGGAGCCAGATGGCTTCATTTGAGCAATAATCTTCTTCAGACAGGGGAGTGACATTGGCTTAAAATGACTAAAAACAGCAGAGCAGTTTACAGGAATAGATGGGTCATAAGAAGGAGGTAAAATACAGGCTCTAATAGTTGTAATCTTGTCAACAAAGACATTTTAAAACGCTTCACATGTTTCAGCAGAGGTTTCACTACAGCTGGATTGGGGGGGGGGGGGGGGTTAAAACAGAGTTGAGTGTTAAAAAGGACACAGGGCTTGTGACAGTTGTTTTCAACAATGTCAGCAAAATACTTATTTTTTGGGGCTTTGGCAATATTCTGGTATTTACAACAACTATCCTTTAAAATATAAGAAACCTGCAGCTTATCTTTCCTCCATTTTCGTTCAGCTTTCCTCCATTCCTGTCAGGCAGCTCGAGTATATCATTCACCCATGGCTCGGTTTTTGGCTTCGGCCGCCTGTCTTTGAGTGGGGCGATTTGACAGATGGAGCTAAATGAGTTAATCTCATCTGTGTTACAGTCTGAGAGCTCTGAGACACTCTCGACTGTATTATTAAAAGAAACAGAGAACTGAGCGACAGTAGAGGGGTTAATCACACGACAAAGCTGGGGTGGTGCACTTAGTTTGTATAGCAGTATGACACAGGATAGAAATCTCAAATAAGACGGTTTGTGATAAGAAATAATGGCATCACAAATTTCAACGTTAGAGACAGGTAAACCACAGGACAAGATCAAGTCCAGGGTGTGTCCATGTTTTTGTGTAGGACCAGTCACAGACTGCACCAAATTAAAAGAGTTGATAAGATTTAAAAAGTCCCTTGCTGATTTTATTTAATTTTATTGATGGATTAAAAACACACAACAAGGATCCAAAGGATAACATGAGAAAGAGTAAGACCCTTATTTCCGTCATGGTCCCAAAAACACGACAATGACACAAAACACATACATTTAAAACATTAGAAGACTAACCTATAACAAAAAATGTATATCACACAATAACTAAAAACTGATTAGAAACCCATTCAAAGTATAGGGGGCTATTCCTCTATTCTGTCCATGAGCCACTTCCTGATGCTTCTCTTGAAGCTGTGGAGGCTCGAGCTCTGCTTGATGGGCATAGGCAGCTTGTTCCAATCCTGGGCTCCATAGAAAGTAATGGAGCACTGGCCCAGTTTGGAACGGAAAGAAGTAGGCTTCAGGTTTGCTAAGCTTGCTCTAGTTCTGTGGTTGTGGAATTCACTGACCGGGGTGAAGTAGATCTGGAGGTATCTAGGGGACCTTTGGTTTATAATATTGTGCACTATGTTGAGTCTGAGCTGAGTAACTCTGGCGGTGGCCTCCACAGGAAGCCAGTTAAGCTCCTGGAAGTGACTCCTCCCTATGTGGGTGCGGGGGCCAAGACCCATTACCACCCTTACCAACTTATTTTGGGAAACCTGAAGCTTCTTTTTTATGGTCTCTGTCAGGCCCTCAAACCAAGACACGCTACCATAGTCAAAGTGGCAGAGTACTAGGCTATTTGCTAGTAGCCTGCCTGAGACTATCTTTGCCTAGGAGGTTGGCTTTCCAAAGGGGCTTTATTGACATGGGAAATATACATTTACATTGCCAAAGCCAAGCAAAACAATACTACTCCCTGCTTACCGCTACACTCTCCTCCCCCTGCTCACTCTGTCCCTCGGCCCTGTCACGGCCCCGGCAGACCAGACACGATTCAAGGCGGACGGACGGGCGACCGCCGCTTCACTTCCGCTCCCATGTTAACGGACGTAGCTGTGCACACTGGCCGCAAGCGGTCATTTCCGCTTTGGTTGGATTCGAGGCGGCGCGGGAGGCGTGCGCCACGCGCATTTTCACTGAAATACACTCAATATCTGCATTATTACCACACATACAGATGTTGTTCAACCAGCTAATGTGTCTGTATCTTTCCCAATGCAAATAAACCATATTACTATACTTAGTAGTACCCCGCCCAACCCCCAGTGTCTGTCTGTCTGTTTGTTTGTTTGTCTATCTGTCTATATATCTGGTTGCCTGTCTGTCTGTCTGTCTGTTTGTTTGTTTGTTTGTTTGTTTGGATATCTGTCTATATATCTGGTTGCCTGTCTGTCTGTCTGTTTGTTTGTCTATCTGTCTATATATCTGGTTGCCTGTCTGTCTGTCTGTTTGTCTATATATCTGGTTGCCTGTCTGTCTGTCTATCTGTCTATATATCTGGTTGCCTGTCTGTCTGTCTGTCTGTCTGTCTGTCTGTTTGTCTATCTGTCTATATATCTGGTTGCCTGTCTGTCTGTCTGTTTGTCTATCTGTCTATATATCTGGTTGCCTGTCTGTCTGTCTGTCTGTCTGTCTGTCTGTTTGTCTATCTGTCTGTATATCTGGTTGCCTGTCTGTCTGTCTGTTTGTTCAGCCAAACCATTGATAATGTAGTTTTATAGTGGCGTAGGAATCCGTCTGAAGAACTATATCTATAACTATATACTGATATCAAATAATAGCAGGATATAGCAGTCAATCCACCTTGTCACCTATATAACCTACTTCTAAATACTTCTGGAAATGATCCCTGCACATACTGTAAGACTAATTCTCTATGACCACAATCACAGGAATTCATTACAGTATCATATCAGTCCAAATCTGGATCACTTTTATTAATTAATTTATTTTGGTCATGTCTTTTTTTTTTATTATAAATAAATAATAATAATTAAATAATAAAAAATAGCCTGTATTCTATTCAATAGGCATGTTGTGTAGGCCCTAACCAAAAATCACAACAACCCCCCCCCCCCCCCCCCCATGCCGCGTCTCTACATTTCGTAGCTCCATTTCTGCAGACCCCTCTCTGATTGGTTGAACTCCATTTCTGCAGACCCCTCTCTGATTGGTTGAGCGAAGCCCCTCTCTAAGGTACGCGAGGGAGGTGCGCGTAAGGTTATCGAGGTCGACGACTAGCTCAACTGGTTCGCCGCCTTGCTGTGGATCCTGCGGTGCGTTGGTGACAAGTTCGATTCCCTTCAATTTTTCTTTTTTTTTTTCTTTTTTAACGTGCATCCTTTCGCCGGTTCAGTTTAGGCATGTTAAGTTTAGGCATTGTTTCGGAGTTGGTTAAGGTTAGGGTTAAGGTTAGGCATTGTTTCGGAGTTGGTTAAGGTTAGAAGGGTTAAGTTTAGGCGCTGTTTCGGAGTTGGTTAAGGTTAGAGTTTGTCGCAGAGAATGGCAATAGAATGCAGCCTATTTCCACACTGCAGCTCTCTCGCGCTGCCGCGGTCACATGGGCGTAGTGGCCAATCAGAGAGGGGTCTGCAGAAATGGAGTTCAACCAATCAGAGAGGGGTCTGCAGAAATGGAGCTACGAAATGTAGAGACGCCCCCATGCCTGGCCTGGCCGCGTGAATATTAAAGGCAACCTACTTGTGTTCAGCTTTTCTCTGATTGGCCACGACCCCCCGCCCCTTTTGCCGTGAACGCGGCAGCAGAGGTCCCTGCAAGGTCCCAAATTAAATGAATGAAGCGCGCAGCGAACGCGGCAGCAGAGTGTATAATGTTATTTCGCGGAGCATAATGTATAATGTTATTTCGCCCGTTTGTAACGTCATAACATCGCTGGAGGCTGCTGACTGATTAATAATAAGCTCTCTTTATTTCGCGGAGCATAATGTATAATGTTATTTCGCGTTTGTAACGTCATAACATCGCTGGAGGCTGCTGACTGATTAATAATAAGCTCTCTTTATTTCGCTTCCATTCATTTTGGGGACGATGTTCAAATATCATACTTCTGAAGTATAAACAAACTATACTGCTGTGACGATTTTGAATTGTAACGTTATATGTTATTTCGCGTATAATGTTATTTCGCCCGTTGGAGGCTGCTGACTGATTAATAATAAGCTCTCTTTATTTCGCGGAGCATAATGTATAATGTTATTTCGCGTTTGTAACGTCATAACATAGCTGGAGGCTGCTGACTGATTAATAATAAGCTATCTTTATTTCGCTTCCATTCATTTTGGGGACGATGTTCAAATATCATACTTCTGAAGTATAAACAAACTATACTGCTGTGACGATTTTGAATATCTTAACATGTATTTACGCCCATACAATTTTTTAGATGAATGATTGTGGATATAATATAGAAAACACATCATTATGATATTGTCAGATGTCGCGAATTAGTTAATTATATTAGTATATTAGTATTAGTATTAGTATATTAGTTAGTTATATGGCGGCGTTAAGTGATGCGGCGATGCGGCATTAACCAACAACATTAACCAACAACGAGGCACAACGAGGCATTGAGGCATTAACCAACGAGCACCTCTCAGAGCACCTGGGGGAGCCTCATGCGCATGCGCGGCCGCGGTCACTCTCTGCCGCGTCTCTCTGCCGCGTAACAACACACAGAGCGGCGCGGCGCGGATAAGGGCGTGTGCTAGGGCGCTCGCGAGCGGCAAGCTATTTTTTCGCCTCGATCCTATTTGAGTATACACTGGGTATACACTACAGTACAGCTCTTTCTTTCTCTCTTTCTCTCTCGTTTTCTCTCTATCTTTCAATAGATGTTGTTCAGCCAGCTAATGTGTCTATCTTTCCCAATGCAAATAAACAATATTACTATAGTTAGTACCCTGCCCTGTCTGTCTGTTTGTTTGTCTATCTGTCATATCTGGTTGCCTGTCTGTCTGGCTGTTTGTTTGTTTGTTTGTCTATCTGTCTATATCTGGTTGCCTGTCTGTCGCGACAGAGACAGATAGAGAGGGGGGGGAAGAGGGGGGGAGATGGAGAGAGAGAGGGAGAGAGAGAGCGAGAGGGAGAGAGAGAGGGAGAGAGAGAGAGGGAGAGAGAGAGAGCTCTTGCTGCTGCTGGGGCTCCACGCTGCTCTTTCAGGAGTACAGTCACACTGATCATCATTCTAAAATGACTGACTTTGCATATAGACTAGGCATTTACAGCTGTCCCAATGTAATGTGCCTTCCTCGGTGCGCTTCCGCACGCTCAAGTCGTAGGTCCAGTGTGCCTGACCAGGCGCGCGATCTCACGAGGGAGCCGCGCGTGAAATTAATTCGTGAGCAGTGTGCTCGGGGCGCCATGCTCTCAGCGGCATCTGATCTGACACAGGAAACAGAAAGGTCTGTCTGAGGGAGGGGGTGGGGCTTAGTAAGAGATGTGATTGGGCCAGCTCAGTGTCAGTAATAGAAAATGAACCAATGGGCCGCTGTCCCTGCTTTATGGGCTGGTCGTTGACCAAACAAATTATATCGGCCCCAAGGTGCGTCGGCCCACGGGAAAATGCCCGGTATGCCAGATTACCAGTCCAGCTGTGATTGTGTTTTACAACTGCTGTTTTAAAGGCATCTGGGAAAATACCAGTCCTAAGGGAAGTATTTGTGATGTCTAGCACAGGGCTTGAAACACTAACAATAATTAACTAATAATTAAGATAACCACTGATTACTTTAAACATGTTTTAATCACGTTATCTGACCCTTGAAACATAGATATAGACACTTTTTATATTCATGAATTTTTGCTTCCCTGGTTACAGAGTTATTGGAGAAAATGTGGAAATGTGGCAATTTTGTTATGCAAATTAGAAGATAAAAACAAATCTAAATTACGCTTGGGAACCAGGTTTATCGAATTATGCTAAAAAGTCTAGTTTCCTTTTTCTTTTCTTTTTTATCGACTATTATAGGAATACAAACTAGTAGCGTCTGTTTACCCAACTCTCTTTCCTGTCCAGGGGCTCCAGGAGATCCATAAGGAGATGGGAGAAATGATCAGCCTGTCTACTGTTGCCTACGAGGCTAGGTGAGAGGCTAATGAAGCTACCTTGTGTAGAAGAACAGTAATGTTTTAAGAATAATGTAATTTAATGTGGGGGAAAAACAAGGCTAGTGTTGTGGAAAGGTTGTTTGACACAGCAGGAGACGATATTTCCAATTGTAACAAATAGGTAATTTATTTAAGAAAAGAAGTTCTTTAACAGCAAGAGCTATGGGTCAAAGATGATCGCCACAGCTTGAACAAAAACACTCTGTCCTGGAACCCTTTGCCTGTCCCTAAATCCCCTCTCAGTCCTGCCCCCATGACAGATATGATGACGTATCACATCATGTCAGATCTGACATGACGTACATTAAGATGATACGTAGATTTAACATCGGAGAGAGAGAGAACATGAGGAGAGATAAGCAAGATATGATATCCACACACGATATGATGTAAAACATTAAGAACATGAAGAGAGAGTGAGATGTGTGTGTTTGTGTGTGTGTGTGTGTATGTGTGTGTGTGTCTGTGTGTGTGTGCGTCTGTGTACAGACGTGTGTGTATTGTATGTGTGTATTGTGACACAGGGAATGTGTGTGTGTGTCGGTGTGTATGTCTGTGCGACTGTGTGTGTCTGTGTCTGTGTGTGTGCTGTGTAACTGTGTGTGTCTGTGTGTGTGCTGTGTAACTGTGTGTGTCTGTGTGTGTGTGCTGTGTCTGTGTGTGTGCTGTGTATGTGTGTAAGAGAGAAAAGACACAAGATTAGAACACACGATATGATGTACTGAAATGTCCATCTGCTATCTTGAGGCTGTTTTAAGAACATCAGCCAGACTGTCGCCCTAGTGTCTTTGAGCCCTGCTAGTTGACCTATATTAAACTAGTCAAGACTAACCCCTTTCCTACCTCCACCCTCGTATACACATTTTCCCCAACATTCCCCCATTTGGGGCTATCCCTAGTCCCACCCAAATCATATAACCAAGAAAATGTGAACGTCTAACTAAACAAGAAACCTTACTTCATTCACTGGACCCCTAACGGACCAACAAAGGCTGACTACCGTTCTCACAATAAACACAAAACCGCTCAAAACAAGAGTAATAATAAAACATAAAAAAAAAAAAAAAAAAAACCCAATTTATAATCCTAACCTGACAGACAAATCCCCCCAACCTCCACCGCTTACCAAATGAGCCACAGTTCCGGCCGGAAACCGCGACTCTCATCAGGGAAAGGAGAAGTTGACCGTCAGAACTAAACATAGAACATCCCTCCCAAAAAAAAATGACATTGTCTCTTCCATAACATTGAGTCCCAGTGTCCATCGCTCAGCCCCCCTTCCATGCCCACGCCATAGTCTCCTCACCGTATTGCCAAAAGTCACATTTTGCCAATACAGCAACCACCACGCCACACCTCCAGTCCTCGTAGAAGCATGTCCCCATGCCTGGACGGGAGGCGCTGGTACCGACCTCACCACGTGTCCCCCCATCTTCGACGGGAGGTGCCCATCTTGCCCACTGCGTTAGCCCCCCCCTTTGTCCCTCCAGTCCCCAGAACCGATCCCCCGACCACTTCTTCTCAATGCTTCCTCAGGCTCAGAACCGACACTCTGCCGATGCCCCTTCCCATTCCGGTTTGACCAGGACCACAAGTAAAATAAACAAAAAATAATAAAAAAATAAAAAACAATGCAATGATTTTCAATGGTTGCAATCTCTATGCCGAAGGATCATTAGAAAATCAGACTAAAATTCCTAGTTAAAGGAATAAACCAACAAAACTGCACTCAGACCATCCCCCGTCACTCTTAAAGGAAAGAACCAACAAAAAGAAAATGTCCCTACCTCACCATACCCCTAATCCTCTATCCCCTCGTCTCCCTCTAAGGCAGCATAAAGCTGAGGATATGGCCCGATTTGTGGCTCAATCTCTTTCTGTCCCACCATCAGCATTTGGCTCGTTACGTGTGAAGTTACCAGCCTACCCAAGAGAGGCATACCACAACAGAAAAGGAGAACCAATATCAACCCTGCCACCCCGATGGATATCCCCGTCTGCATCACTATGCTTCCCCACTGTCCCAATCTTTCCAACACCCCACTCCCCCACCATTCTTCATTCCGGCCAGAATTCCCCCTCAACTCCTCCCTCAAATCCTTCAGCTTAGCCATGGCCTCGGAGAACTTTCCCCCTGGCCCCACATTCGTCGGAATGAATGTGCAGCAGTACTGTCCAAACATGGAACAGACTCCACCCTTCTCCGCCATTAACCAGTTCAGAGCCTGTCTATTCTGCCACGCCACCGTACTGGTCGCGTGCATCTGGTCCCCCATTGCATCCAACGCCTCCTCGGTGTAATTGAGATACCGCTGCTGATTGTAAAACAAATAGTTGATCCACCCGGTGTTCTTATTGACCGACATCCATGGCAGAATAGACTCAAACCCTGCCGCAATCTCATTCTTAGCCATGAACTCGGCTGGAATGCCCCTTGGCTGTCCTATGCTGTCCAGATACACCCTTGGGTCTGCCTTGTAGCTACGCTTCGTTCGAGAGATAGGAGACTCAGAAGGTCCTTCCGTCACTGATAATGGTAGGACCACCATTGGCATGATCGCCTGAACCCGGGCACATCTACCTGACCAATCTAAAGGAAGTGTATTCCTCAACCTCCTACCGCCGCAGAGCCAGTATTGGTCCGCCAGTGCCATATCCTGGACATGAAAAGGGCAAGCTACAGGCCGTGGGTTGGTATCCACTCCCTTTAACACGACCCCGTGTCCACACTTTCCTTCTTTCGTACAGTTAGTCGTGATGCTCCAAATAGTAGTGCACCGCCCCTCTGCCACCTCCCCTACATCCCGGGTCCCCTCCTTTTGCAAGCGTTAGTATAATGGTAAGTATCCCCGCCTGTAACGGGGGAATGGTCAAAATCAAAAACATGCCCTTGCGGTCCTACGGGAAACACCCCGTTTGGTTGTAGTCTTACCTTCTCCCCCCCTTCCTCGATGGAGGGAAAAGGGGGCGCCTGATTCTGAGCCTGGTCATGAAAGTCTGCTGGTACTTGAGCCTGAGCGGGACCCCGTGGGACTCCTACCCACTCAAACCCGTCATCCTCAAGGACGGGTCGACCGTGACGGTTCTTAATGACGTCGTTGTGCCCGGCCGACCGTCCGCACACTGCTGCCAACATCTGCGGGAGCATCAGCAGGCACTGCACCTTCCAGTTGCCGTCTCGGACCCTCCATGTCGGGTTCTGCATAACTGCGATCGATTGTATCCCCCAAGAGATCGCCGCTGGTCTTTATGCAGTGATTGAAGTGGAACCAGGTCGCTGATCCTTTGACTTGGACTGCCGTTCCAGTCGATCGGATCACCTCGTACGGGCCCTCTCTCCGGGGTGATGACCACTTTCTCTTGTGGACCTTTACGAAGACCAAGTCCCCAGGGATCAGTCTCGGTTTGGTGGCTTCCTTCTCCGCCTCCTTCTCCCCCTTTCTCTCCTTTCTCTGCTCCTGTCGAAACACAGCTTCATGTATTTTAGTCACTTGCTGAAGATATTTTTTCAGATCTTGCTCAAAAATATCTAATGCCGGGCCCCTAGCCAGGTGTCTAAATGGCGGTGCTGGCATGCTGCGGCCTGTAAGCATTTCATGCGGTGTTAGCTGTGTTTGGCGGTTTACGCTGCTTCTAATAGCCATCAGAGCAAGCGGCAAAGCATCAATCCAGTTAAGCTTAGTTTGCATACAGATTTTCAACAGTTTGTTTTTAATGACCAGATTGGCCCTTTCCACCTTCCCCTGCGACCCGGGACTATAGACACAGGAAAGGCGCTGTCTTATACCTAATTTCTGCATCAGCCCTTTAACCACCTTGTCGATGAACTCGCGGCCATTATCGCTTTGTAATATCGTGGGAATTCCAAATCTCGGAATGACCTCGCGACACAGGAACTTGATCACTGTGTCCGCGTTCTTGTGTTTAGATGGAATGGCCTCAATCCAGCGACTAAAGCAGTCCTCTACTACCAGGAGGTATCGTTTGCCCTGCACTGGCGTTATCATGTCTGTATAGTCCATAATCAGATGTCTGAATGGTCCCTCAGGGAGGGGTGTGTAAGCCGCCACTGTCGGTACTCCTTTGCGCACATTGCCCTGTAAGCATGTTAAACACCTGGCTAGTGTAACGTCAATTTGTGCCTGAAGCTTTGGGGACCAAAATCCCATTTTCGTGATTCGTTTCAGGGTCTCTGCTCTTCCACAGTGATCAACACCATGAGCCTCAGGTATCACTAAGGACAGAAGATCGATGGAGGCGACTATCAAACCGTTATGACTCCTCCACAGACCATCTGCCCCCCTTACAGCCCCCCTCTCCGTCCACGACTGTTTCTCGGCCTGCGTGGCTGAGTCCTGAAGATCACTCAAATTATCCTCAGTTACCTCAGTCGTCAGTTCGGCCGCAAACATCAGAACAGCCGTGGACGGCACCGCAGCCGCCGCCTTCGCGGCCTCGTCCGCCGCGTTGTTTCCCGTCGTCACAAAGGACAGGTCTTTTCTGTGTGCCTGGCACTTTACGATAGCAATGCTTTTGGGCAACTTTACAGCCTGAATAAGCGCCACAACCTGCTTGTGGTGAAGGATCGGTGAGCCGTCCGATTTCTTAAAGCCTCTTGCCTTCCAAATGGCCGCGAATAGGTGGCATACGCCATGCGCATACGCAGAGTCTGTAAAGATGTTAACCGTGCGATCTTTAGCTATTATGCATGCTTCTGTTAGTGCTATTAGTTCTGCAAGCTGGGCCGAACATGGTTGCATGCATTGTCCGGCCTTTCTTGTTAGTGTTTCTCCGTTAGGTTTGCACTGTACGACGGCGTATCCTGACCTTAAATTTTCCCCCTCCCGATAGCAGGACCCATCCACAAAAAGTGAGAGTTCTGCTATCGCGAGCGGGTCGACTCCCAAATCAGGACGGAGTTTCACGAAAGCCTGTACCTCCACCTCACACTCATGCGGTTGACCCTCGCTCGGGAGTGGTACCAGATCCGCCGGG